>NC_057796.1:283395943-283595652 GCF_018294505.1 Triticum aestivum | reverse complement strand
GCGCCCCCCACCGCCGGCGACTGCCAACCAGAGGTCTCACGACTTCGAGTACCCACCGACCACTAATTTATTACCATTTCTGTCCTTGATATACGCGCCGACGGGTGGGCCCTATGGTAATGTGCGCTGCTGAATGTGGACCGTTTGACTGGTCAATTGATCGTGTCATCAACAAATTACGGAGCTGTATGGTGAGCCAGTGACCGTATGATCACCCTAAATGTATTTTATTAACACAGCAAACTACCATTTCTTTCTTTCATATATGGGCTGATAGGTGGGCCCCACGGTTACGCGCCCCGATGGTGCAACACTAGTTGCGCCATGTGGAACGTTTGACTGGTCAATTGATTGTGTCATCAAAAAAATACAGAGTTGTACGGGTGAGCCAGTGACCGTATAATCATGACATGTATTGTTTAACACGGTACAGACGCAAGGGCTCATATATACGCGCAAACACTCACCGCTATAAGCGCACACACGCAGACCCTACCCCTATGAGCACCTTCGAGAGAGTGGGCCAGCATATGATCTTGAGATTTTATGAAGTCACCATAGGTGCCTCGTAGTCGAGTGGAACGTCTCCTCCCACCGAACGCACATCGCCGAAAAATACTGAAATTAACCCAGGATAAATGCGAGCACCGGGACTTTAACCCTGGTGGGCTCGAGAAACCACTGTCCTCCTAACCATCCAACCACATGTTGGTTAGCACGACAAAATGTATGTGGTGACCGTGATGAGCTTATTCTGAAGTCCAGTGACCATATCGTGCTTTCGCTTCAAATACAATGACCGTAAGTGTCGTCAACAAAATACGGAGCACGCATCAAATGTAAAGTCCGTCAGTGTCATCAAGAAAATACGGAGAGGTATCGTGAGCTAGATACCGTATGATCACCACGAGAATGTATACGGTGACCGTAATGAGCATATTCTGAAGTCCAGTGACCGTACAGTGCTTTAGCTTGAAATACAGTGACCGTCATGCGTGAATGTGTCGTGGGCATGCATACTTTTAGAGGGCCGAGAGATAGTTTGTGTGCGTACGTGAAAGTGGTGTAGAAAGAGGGGATGTCCAGTGGAGACAAGGAGAGATATGCCCTTTGTTTCTCTTTCCCATGACTAATATTTTAGGAGACTATATAAACATTCACAATGCAGAACAAATAGTTTTGGATGCACCATGCAATTAACTTTCATGTATAACATTGTACTATTGTATATGCTTATTTTCGTAGTGGCCGATTGCGTGTGTGGTGTGGTGGGCACATCATTTCTAGTTGTGGTGGGTCAACATGAGGACTCATGGGTCGGTTCCATCCTGCGCCACATAGGTTGGATCGAGAAGCGTTATACGAAGACCCATGTGGAGGACTCGGCGTACAACACGAAGCTAGCTACCAGAGTCGCGGAGGACTCTATCCCCACTGGTGACAAGCCGACTATATATGATTTGTAACCCTAGGCCCCTAGTATGTTATAGAAGCTTGGGGGCTAGTTCGTCGATAGTATACACACACGCACAATGCCTGGTATTCATGTGTACTTTGTACACACCCCTATCACTAATATACAGTACCAGGAGTAGGCTTTTTCCTCAACTGCAAGGGTCCGAACTAGGGTAAAACTTTGCCTCGTATTACCATCCAGCCTAACAGTCAGGGATATCCTACCGAATGAGATGATGGAATCATATCTGCCAACTACTAAGAGAGAGGTGTGTCTGGGGGGGGCATGTGTGCGAGAGAGGCCTAAAGATAATGTGCGTGCGGGAGACACGTAGGCACATATATGTGCGTATAGAGGGCTAGTAGAGACCGTGCGTGTGTATATATGCATGTGAGAGAAATAGTGTTTTCCAACTGAGATTAGTGAAAACAGTGGTACATAGTAGTCAGAAAGAGAGAGAGAGAGAGAGAGATACAGAGAGAGCATGTGCGTGAGACTCCCCGACACCCCGAGAGAGATTGTGAGCATGTGTGAAAGAGAAATGCCGATGCATATAAAGTGTGTGCACTTATGCGGTAGATAGAGAGATATATAGCGCGTTTGTGAGAACGGGCCGAGGCATAGTGCATCTACGTGTAAAAGGCGGTTCTACGCATTAAATTAAAATATAAATGGCATTATTATTTTTGGATGAGATCATGAATTTTGCAAATTGTGTATGGACGAAAATCGGTCTATCAGACACCCATACTCTATTGAATTATAGCATGTTCTTTTGTTTATTTCATATTATCGATCCATAGAGTGAGGGCGGTTTGAAATACAGGCAATGGATGCTTTTGCAATTCATATATAAACATTAATTAGTGCACTCCATGTTGTTAGTGTGAAGCACTTTATACATTTGTCACTTGCATGGATACATTCCAAATTGCTAGCTACGAAATAGAATACATGTCGAATTCAACATAAAGGGGGTTTCGAAGATTCGAATTCATAGGAAGTGCATTCATCTATTTGAACCCGAGATAATGGCATTTGTAAATCAGATGTAAAAGGGGGCATCAATCTTTGTTGTGCGTTTGAACATGCTATATATATTCATATGCATGTCTATTTTTTTTGCAACCAAGGAGATTATATTTGGAACCATGCATGAACTGAGGTAAGTTGCATATTTTTTAATATATACTCGTGTACAATGTATATTCAAATGTACCACCTCCATTCCAAAATAATCGTAGCTTTAGGATTTTCAGGAGTAAAGATTTGTGAAGTTTGACAAATCCTGAATGTTTAATTCAAGAGAACCGAAAATGTTAATGCTTCTGCTCCCAAATATTGAACGAAGCGCCAAATAGGCCTCTGGTCACCCGAAACCGTGCGAGACTAATGTTTGGTAGTAGAAAATTACTGTCCTGACTCTGGCCCGTGTAGCCTATCGGCCCGATGTCCAAAGGTCTAAATCGGGGTAGGTTTGTAACTTCACCAAGACGCCAGTCTCAACCGCCTCCGAGAAGCATTCATACGACGTGCGCGCCTAAACACCCATGCGCTCGGCCGAAATCTATCCCGCCCACACTTGGGACACCTGAGATTACTGTCCTACCCCCAACCCGCAGTATGTCCAAAATTTTAGATGGGGGCAAAGTTTGTAACTTCCCCAAATTACAAACAAGCGCGTCCCAAACTGAAACATTGTCCCCCCTTAGTTCCCCGCCTCCCTCCGTTTCCCCATTCATACTCCGTGGGCGCCAAAACGCCCTCTCCACCAGCCGCGAAACCCCAGCCTCCTCCGTCCTCCACCCCATAGCGCCCAATCCACCGCCGCCCTCCTCCATCACGCCGGAGCCGGTACCCCGACGACGTCGTCCAACGCAACCGCAACCGCAACACCCTCAAGGACTTAGCAGCTGAAGCTGAGGTAGAGCTGCCTCCATGATGCAGATGCCGACGTGCGCCATACCAGAACCACTCTGACCACGCCGTCCTGCACCTCACTGCTGCCGCTCCACTGTTGCAACCGTCCACCGCACCGGAGCTGTTCCCGCTACGCCGTCGTTCGCCGCCTCGGATCTGCTTCCCCGCCGCCGACAGACGGCCACCGCACCACACTCAACAACTTGGCCATGGGTTCGTCCAAGGCTGCACCGTCCTCCACAACTTCTCGTTCCCGGTGAACCACAAGAAGATCATTGGAAAAACAGAAGGAGGACACAACACTGCCAGCAGAAAGAGGTACTCATCTTCCGTTATTCGTGCAAACCTTACATCTCTGCTCACACCGTATTCATCCCACGAAAGAAACTAGTTGAGAGCTTCTTATTGCATCTTCTTCGTGATACTAAATGCACAAGGTTTCCTCCCTTTACTATTTCACCTTTGCTAGAGGTCAGTAGCCCGCCTGGATTTCAATTCAGGGTCAGTCGAACCGCAATTAAAAGAAGCAGCACCCGCTTAGGTGCGCGGAGCACCTAGTCCGCCTGTTCGCCGGGGAAGCGCCACATTGGTGTCTATCATAGGGGTGTGGGGCGCAGGAGCTGCTTGCGCCCGATCTGGAGGTCGGCGGGCTTGAATGGATTGTCGGGGGGCGGTGCCAAGCACGGCGGTGCGGTGAGGTCGAGGGGAGGGCGTAGGCAGGGGACTGGGCCGGTGGTCGCTGCCGTTTCGAGGAAGATCATCAACACTGACTGGATGGAGGTAGATGAAGGCGATCTGCCCGTTCTTTGTACATCGGACGGTGCAGAAAAAATGGACTGACCTATTTGTATTCATTCGAATGTTATTTTCATAGAATCCTGTAGTAATTTAGTGTGCCATGCATGTTGCAGAGCTATCATATGTCTCCCGTCATTTATTTCTCACCGACCTACTATCTGCTACCTTTACACTGTACTAATTGTGCACACACTTCACCAATACTCACACTATTGTTTTTTATGCATGGGTATTTCAGACTCTGACGCAGTGTTGATGAATGCTGAAAAGAAAAGACAGAAGTCGCTCCAGTGTAATTCGAAGATAAGCACTAAGCGTTTCAGCGCTCTAAAGGATGCAGTGTCAGCAGTTGGAGACAGTAAACGTAGCTCTGTAGTTGATGATCTCAATTGCCACACACAACCATCCCAGGTGCTTGCTTTAACTTTGCGCTATCAAATGTGGTTGCATGTTGCATATGGTGTCTAGCTTGTATTGCTTCCAATTTGGTTAAATTGCATCTGCTTACTTTACACATTATACCTTTGATAATGACATGCCTTCCTGTTTTTGATACATACTCCCTCCGTTCGGAATTACTCGTCCAAGAAATGAATGTATCTAGATATATTTTAGTTGTAGATACATCCATTTTTGTGACAAGTAATTCCGAACGGAGGGAGTACTACATATGTCTATTAACCATGTTCGTACATCAAACTAATGCTATTTTGTATCCCTCATCAATCACTTATGATGAGACAGTCACCCGGGTGGGTTACTGTGAGACGCCATACTCGTTTAAAGAGTGTAGTGTCATCCACCCCACATGATTCTCAAGAAACAGCAAGGCTAAATGAAGATAGTCAATGTAGCTCTCTAGTTGATGACCGCAATTCCCCCACACCACCATCACAGGTGCTTGCTCTAACTTCGCAGTGTGATATGTGGTTGCATGTTGCATACCGTGTCTAGCTTGTAATGCTTCTAACTAGGGTAAATTGCATCTGCTTAGTTTACACATTACACCTGTGAATATGACATGCCTTCCTATTTGGTACACACTACATCTATGTGTTAACCTTGTTCTTACATGAAACTACCTCTCTTCTGTATCCTGCATCAATCACTTATGATGAGTCACCTGTATTCGTTGCATATTGCGTATTATTTCTAGCCTGTTGCCATGTATTGCTTCTAATTTGGTCAAATACATTTGTTAGGGCACCCTTTTAATTTGGTAGAGTGATATTGGTTTCATCTTTCATATGGTTTCTAGCTTGCATTGCTTCTAACAAGTTCAAGCACCTTGTGCTTAGTTTACGCTTTATACATCATACATGTCAATATGTCACGCTGTCCTGTTTTTCATACATATTCCATCCTCCTATCATGCGGCTGCCTTACATGAAAGTAGTGTTCGTCAGTATCATGCATCAATGAGTTCTGAAGAGCAAACTCTATTCCTTTTTCTTGTGGGTTTGACTTGACAAGGCAAAATCAAGAAAGAGGAAGGAAAAGAGTAAGGAAGGCGATGATGGCGGTCCTCTGCAGCAACGTAAACGGAGCATCTGTACCGATTCTCCTTGTACTGATAGTGCATTACAAGGTCCAAGTCTCCGCTCCCCTACTGCACCATCCAAGGTGCTTGCTCTAGCTTGGCTGTGTGATATCTGGTTGCATGTTGCATATGGTGTCTAGCTTGTATTGCTCCTAATTATTGTAAACTGCATCTGCTTAGCTTACACATGATACGTGTGAATATGACACGCTTTCCTGTTTTTGGTACATACTATATCTGTCTATCACACCATGTTCTTACATAAAACTACCCTTCTTGTGTATCCTGCATCAGTCACTTATGATGGAACACCTTTAAGTTGGCAGTGTGATATTGGTTTGCATCTTGAATATGATTTCTAGCATGTATTGCTTCTAGTTTGATGAACGCCACCTATGACGAGGCAGTTTTAACTTGGCAGAGTGATATTGATTGCACCTTTCATATGGTGTCTAGTTTGCAGTGCTTCTAATTTGTTGAAGTGCCTTCTGCTTAGTTACCACATCATATGTGTGAATATGTCAAGCCGTCCATTTTTTCGTACATATTCCATGCTCGGATCATGACTTTGCCTTTCATTAGAGTAGTGTTCGTCAATATCATGCATCAATGAGTTCTGAAGAGCAAATTGTATTCCTTTTTCTTGTGGGTTTGACTTGACAAGGCAAAATCAATAAAGAGGAAGGAAAAGAGTAAGGAAGGCGATGATGGTGGTCCTCTGCAGCAACGTAAATGGAACATCTGTACCGATTCTCCTTGTACTGATGGTGCATTACAAGGTCCAAGTCTCCGCTCCCCTACTCCACCATCCAAGGTTCTTGCTCTAACTTGGCAGTGTGATATCTGGTTGCATGTTGCATATGGTGTCTAGCTTGTATTGCTCCTAATTAGTGTAAACTGCATCTGCTTAGCTTACACATGATACGTGTGAATATGACACGCTTTCCTGTTTTTGGTACATACTATATCTGTCTATCACACCATGTTCACACCTTTAAGTTGGAAGTGTGATATTGGTTTGCGTCTTGAATATGATTTCTAGCATGTATTGCTTCTAGTTTGATGAATGCCACCTATGACGAGACAGTTTTAACTTGGCAGAGTGATATTGATTGCACCTTTCATATGGTGTCTAGTTTGCAGTGCTTCTAATTTGTTGAAGTGCCTTCTGCTTAGTTACCACATCATAGGTGTGAATATGTCAAGCCGTCCATTTTTTCGTACATATTCCATCCTCGTATCATGACTTTGCCTTTCATCAGAGTAGTGTTCGTCAGTATCATGCATGAATGAGTTCTGAAGAGCGAATTATATTCCTTTTTCTTGTCGGTTTGACCTCACAATGCAAAATCAATAAAGCTGAAGGAAATTGGCAAGGCATTGGATGAAGGTGGTCCTTCCGAGCAACTGAAATGGAGGTTCTCTACAGATTCTACTCCTCCATGCTCCCAACAAGATTCGCAAGACAACGCAAGGCTAGACAGTCAACGTAGCTGTGTAGATGATGAGCACATCTCCCCTACTCCACCATCACAGGTGCTTGCTCTAACTTGGCACTATTATATGTGGTTGCATGTTGTGTATGATGTCTAGCTTGTATTGCTTCTAACGTTTTTGAATTGCATCTGCGTAGCTTACAACTTATACCTGCAACGATCACTTACCCATAAGACACATTTAACTTGGGACTGTGATGTAGGTTGCATCTTGCATTGTCTTCTAGCTTGTACTGCTTCTAATTTCTTGAAATGGCACTTACGACGAGACACTTTTTACCTGATAGAGTGATATTGGTTGCATGTTCATATGGTGCCTAGCTTTCATTTCTTCTAATTTTGTGGAAATGCCTTCCGCTTACTATTTTTTCATACATATTCCATCCTCCTATCGTACGTGTGAATATGAAACACTGTCTTTTTTGTATATATTCCATCCCCCTATCCTGCGCTTGCCTTACATCAAAGTAGTGTTCGTCTATATCATGCATCAACCAGTTATGCAGAGCTAATTTTATTCATCTTCTTGTGGTTTTGACTTCATAAGGCAATATCAGAACATAGGAAGGAAAAGAGTAAGTTAGGGGATGTTGGTGGTCCTCCGCACCGACGCAAACAGAGACTATCTAGATTTGCCACTGCTACTGCTAATGAAGTTGAAGTCCCAAGTCTACATGATGAGTTCATCTCCCGTACTCCATCGCAGGTGCTTGTTCTAAGTTGATAGTGTGATAATTGGTTTCATGTTGCATATGTTGTCTAGCCTGTATTTCTTCTATTTTGATTAAATTGCACCTGCTGAGTTCATACGTTATACATGTGCATATGACATGGCGTTATGTGTCTAGAATACACTACATCTATCTATCATGCCATTTTCTTACATCAAAGTACTGATTTTGTGTATCCCGCATCAGTCACTCATGATTGGACACTTTTAACATGGCAGTTTGATAGCGGTTGCATCTTGCATTGATTTCTACGTTGTACTGCTTCTAATTTTTTAATTTCCACTTATGACAAGACACTTTTAACTTGGCAGAGTAATATTGGTTGTATCTTTCATATGGTGTCTAGCTTGCATCACTTCTATTTTCTTGAAAATCCTTTTGCTTAGTTTACACATCGTAGCTGTGAATATGTCATGCTGTCCTGTTTTCCTTACATATTCTGTCCTCATACGGTTGTCTTACATCAAAGTATTGCTTGTCTGTATCATGCATCAATGAGTTCTGAAGAGCGATTTTATTCTTTTGTGTTGTGGGTATGGCTTGACATGGCAAAGTCAAAAAAGATCAAGGAAAATAATATAGTAGGGAGTGGTGTTACTCGTCGAGTGAAACGGAAAAGGATCAGCCGCCCAGATTCTGCTGGTACTTATAGTGCAGTAGAAGGTCCAAGTCCACCGCCTAAATCTACAAACACAGTATCACCTACTCCACCAGCTGCAGCATCCGCTTCAACTGTACCAGCATCTCAACGAGTTACTTGTTCGTTTGCTCTGGAACTGGCCAGTTCCCAAGCTGCCTTCACACCTAACACTACTTCCAAAGAACTGCTGACCCAACAGGACTTGGCAAGATCAGATGAACCTCATGAGCATCAACGCCAAGACGGTACCTGACCGAGTCAAGTTGCAGTTGCATGCTCCTTTATATGTACTCTCACAGTTTGATGTACACTAACACTTTCCATATTCGTTGTTGAACTAGCACCACGACGCAAGCGGAAACAGACATCAGGGATAATGTTTGACAGATTAACAAAATCTAAAGGAGGAAGAATGGAGATCCATTTTTAGGCAGGTTTAAAAAGGCCACGTGATGCTACAGAGTCAGCCAAGTTAGTATTAGAGGCAGCCGTTGCCGTTAGGTGTCATGCATGTATCCTCCCAACGTGGATCCAGTACAGGAATGAGAAAGACAATACCCAGTTTAACACCTTCCTTGACCATTTATCCGTAAGTAATGTTATCCATCGCAATTAGTAATATTGTCTTGCTCTGTCCCATACTTTCTAGCTTCCTCCTAATAAGACTCACATTGTTTTTTCAACATATGAGGTTCAAGTTGGATCCGAAAGATGATGCAACTAAACAAGCATGCACTCATGTTTTTCAGTCTGCTCTGCGACAGTATCGGTACCACCTTAGAAAATCTCACTTTGAAGGCAAGGCTAACAATGAAATCGCCCAAACATCTCAAGTGGAATATATTACAGATTAAGACTGGACAGCCCTCGTTAAACACTTGTCTAATCCAAAGTATCAGGTAGGCTATATGTATTTGATCAGACCACATATTGAACTTGTATATATGTATGTGCCTTACAAGTGTATCTTCTTCTAGGCTAACTGTTTGAAGAACAAGACCAACCGTTCTAAAGTGAAATTCCAACAGACAACAGGATCTCGTAGCTATATTGCACACTACGAGGCTCTTGTAAATAGCTGCTACTTCCTTCTTTTTTCTATGCCATATTATCGTATCTATATTGACTTTTTACAAATACAGAGGAAAGCATGTGCGGACCAAAAAGAACCTGAACCGAATGCAGTGCAAATCTTCAAGGATTGCCACACCAGCAAGATGAAGGGCATGAGCACACCAGTTCAAGCCACTGTTGTAAGTCCTTACTCCTCCTTCCTTTGAACTGATTGGTACTGTGATGTGTTCATTTAACTACTTGGTTTGCAGCCAATGTCAGTTACTCTGTTCACTTTTATACACAGTTGTCTTAACGTATCATTTCACCTTACATGGTTTAAAAGAGATGAAGGATATTCTTTTGGTCTTGATCTGTATTCTAGTTGTTATGTTCACGTGCACACACAATGATATAATAGCCTGTTTGTTTTATATCTGTTTGCCCATGATATGAATGATGTCATACTATGTTCATCCTACTTTAAACCATGTCTCTTTATCCTTAGATGTCAATGAATGTGAGGAAATAGACAATACAGTAGGCATGCTACATGGACATATGTTCCGAAAGTGATTTTATTATGTAGTTGGCACTACAATACATGCTAATGTATTACAGTAGTTCACCAAAATAAGTTATGTATAAACGTGTAACCTACTTTGTTTGTTTTTGTCTCATTAGTAAGTTATCTGGTACACTAATCTACAAGTTCAAACTTTCAGCAAGCTATGGAAAAAATGATTGAACAGCCACAACCACCTGAAGGCGACGAGGCTACCATAGGCACAATGTCACCTCTTGCTGCAGTGCGTCAGTATCTCTCCACTAACAGTGAAAAAAGCACCTTCCTGCGTAATTCTGGGTTGGTTGTCAAGGTAACCTCGTCCAAATCGCCTACTGAACAAAATCTTCCTACTAGACAGAGTGATATATCTGTGCTCCAAACACAAGTCCAATCCCTAATGGACGTAGTTTTGGAAACAAGAATAGTGGTTGACAAATGTCGTCAAGATATGAATGGTTTTGAAACCAGACTATCAGACATTCGCTTTGTTGTTCAAGAGCAATGGCGGAAAAAGGTGAAGATCGTGCTGCTCCATCAGATTCTACAACCTGAAACATTAGCACTCAGGTCAAATGATCTGTGCTTCTATACATCTGATGGTGCTTTTATCTGCAAGGACTATAAACTTCATGCCAACAGGCCTTTTGTTGTGATACAGCATTTATGCTGCTGCCAAAGGCTGCAATAATTACGACGCTATTTTTGTATAGTGTAGGTTTATCTTAGTAATGTATTCGGCCGAAAGCTTCGTAGGAGCCCAACATGCCAACATTCGTCGGGCCCATTCCAATTGGGCTAAAAACGATTATGGGCCGAAATTTGCATGTAGCCCACTAAAAATATCTGGGCCTAAATCAACATAAGATTTCATATTTTTCTGGTAGGCCTGTGCCCATAGTGGGCCTTTAACAGGCCTAAACATAATTTGGGCCCTCATTAACAATAGGCCGTTTACAGGTGTAAATATCTCGAGCCCATAAAAAACATGGGCCTTTAAAAGACCGAAAGTGAGATTGGGCCCATTTACGATGCGGATCTTTCACATGCCGAAATTGGGACGAGCCGTAAATGCGCCGACCTAATACACGGGCCTTTAACAGGCCGGATGTTCGGTCGGGCTAGATTATCGTCATTTTTATATGGGCTATTAATGGGCCCTATGTGACGTTGGGCCACGTATGGCCCATGGATTTCATCCGATGTTAACAGGCCGAAAATCACAACAGGCCGAAAGTGGCCCAAATCTATGGCGGGCCGCTAACAGGCCGAATGTTAGACATGGCCGAATATGACCTAGATCCTTCACGGTCATTTATGGGCCGAAAGTTTCAATGGCCTGTAAATGGGCCTAAATGAAGCAGGACCTTTAACATGCCGGAAATACATCGGGCCGTAATTCGGCCCATATACTTGGCGGACTGTTAACGGGCCAGAAGTGATCATGGGCCACGATGATGACAAGTTTAGGATAGGCCGTTGACGGGCCGATTTGATACTAGTCGTACGGGCCTTAACTGAGAATGTTGGGCCTTTATCTGGGCCGGCCCATTATGGTCCGCAAAATCTCGCGGGCCTTTAGCTAGGCCGGCCCATTATGGCCCGCAAAATCTCGTGGGCCTTTAGCTGGGCCGGCCCATTATGATACGAAAAATCTCGTGGGCCTTTTGCTAGGCTGGCCCATTATGGACCGCAAAATCTTGTGGGCCTTTAGTTGGGCCGGCCCATTTAAACTTTATGGGCCACTTTTGGGCCGGTCCACGTGTCAACATATCATAGGCGCATCTCGCCCATTGGATGAGTGACACCTGTGCCAACGTGGAGCTGACACGTGTTTCCGTCAGCCAATCAGAATTTTACACGTGGAAAATCCCCATTGGTCCTGGCTGTTAACGGGTTATCGGATCCAAAACCTGACCTGATAGCTTAACGGCGTTCCGTTACGGTGGATGCCACGTGTCGGTCACCCTTGACGAAAGCACTTATGTGACGCGCGATTTATCGTCATGGAAGTGGACACTTCCGTGATGATAATTTTGGTAATGGCATGGAACACTTCTACGACAGCACAGGTATGACTATCTTGATTCTGTCATAAATTTGTCATGGATGTACATGCATGACAGAAAACATGACCTACTGTGACAAACACGTATCATCACGGAAGTGTCTTTTTTTTTGTAGTGACATCAAAGCACTGCACTTGATATATTTCAATAATTTGCGTTTACCGATGCATTAATTACAACGCATGCATGCATGTCGTGACTCTCCTTTTGATACTTGCATGTGTTGATTTAATACACCTTGAAGTAGTATGAATATGTGACGGTAAAGCTTTGTAATGCCCCGCCCCTAATAAAGCGAGAGATGGTTGTGCACGAGGAGGGCGAGATCATGCAGACGGAACAGGACCCGACGATGGAGCTCTCTATGGTCTCGATGGACCTCACCTAGCTCCACTGCCCCTTGTGCCTCTGCCCCTTGAAGCCTCCAGTGTATGAGGTTCGAATACACCTCATCCGTTCGGCTGATCGAGCAAGGTGCAGGTTTCTTCATTGATGTGCTATTCGATTGATTTGTGCAGTGCAAGGGAGGGCACCAGGCCTGCGCGGACTGCCGTGTCGAGCGCCCCGGGAACCAGCGGCAGTGCCAGAAGTGCGAGCGCGGTGGTGGCTTCGACGTGTGGAACATGGTGGTGGACGCCGTCCTCTCCTCGGTGAGGGTGGAGTGCCCGCACGAAGGCTGTGGGCTCTACGTCACTTAGCACAAGCTTGCCAATCACCAGAGCGTGTGTCCGCTCGCGCCCTGCAAATGCCCCGTGCCCGTTTGCGGCTACGAAGGCCCGCTGCCAGTGCTCTCCCACCACATCAGCACCGTGCATCCCATGCCCGTGCACAGGATCCAGTACGGCAAGGTGCTCCAGCTGCAAGTGCCACTGTCGGAGCCACAACTCTTGTTGTTCATGGAGGAGGACGGCCGCGCATTTTTCTTGGTCGGCGGCATGCTCGACATCGGCGTGCCTATCACCGTGTCAGTCGTCTGCATTAGAGCAGGGTCGTCCCCACTGCCGCACTACGTGGCCAAGCTGTGGGCGAACGGCCCGCCGGGGGAGCCCAAAGGCAGGGCCGACGCCGTCAAGGTGGAAATGGAGGTGACAAGCAGCAAGGATCCCGGCGACGTCGCCGTGCATGAGCTGACCTTCTTCACAGTTCCGCCCAAGCTGCTGGCCGGGGCTAAGCTGGTGTCCCTCCACATTCAGATTGACAAGCTCACGTCCTAAATGATTCTACAGTGCCTTCTGTTTATCTTAGTAATATGCTAATATAGGGGTTAGCTCGGTCTACATTAGCTTAAGAGATGGTGGGCTTTGGTGGTGATGCAGCAATTACTTCGACATCAGATCAGTAGTTAAAGTAATTTTCAACAATCGAACGGATATTTTATGTCTGCTGGATATGAAGATCCTTTGGGTAAGAAGTATAACAACTTATAAGAAGTAAGTATAACAGCTTATATGCTTCTTTGTTCAGGAAGTGTTGCATACTTGTGCGAGTTGACGCGACACATCAAAGTAGTAGTACTACTACTAGTAGTACTCCCTCCGATCCTAATTTCTCTGCGCATAAGGCTGGTCATAGTGGGAGTAACATAGGTAGTAACATAGATGGCACATAAGCAAAAATGATGAGGTGGCAAGTAATTAATGAGGAGAGAGGCAAATAGAGTAACATAATATGTTACCATCACATAGCGCTTTTCAATGCAAAATGAGTCTACAAAGTAATAAATGAAGACATCTAGTACTATGTTATCACATATATGACACTACCCACTATGAAGGTAGTAACATAGACTAGTAACTAGTCTATGTTACTCTCCACTATGACCAGCCTAAGTCGACATGTGGATACCAAGGAGGGCCTGGTTGTGTCTATACTTGGACAACTCACCCGACTGCATGCGCACCAGGCAGACGAAGCTCATGTCGTGTTGGTCCGTGTGCGGCCCGCACATTAACCAAAACCTCGTGCCTCCATCTTAGCCTCCGGGTTTGAAACTTCTCAATCTCAAGGCCAAGGAGCAACGTGAAACCTATGATAGAGCCAATCGGATGGTTGAGAACACTACAATTTGTAGCTACAGATGCGTGTGTGAGAGAGGACGAGTGTGTGCGTGCACCTCTTCTCTTCCTGTATAACGTACTAAACTCAGAGTACAAGTGTATGTGGGTGGCATCGACCTAGGGAGCTAGAGATGGTGCCTACGAGAAGTCCCGAGAGATAGGTGTAATGCGTTTGAAAAAAAGACTAGTCTATAGCTCGCCACGAGGCTATTCCTGTCGAACGTCCCAATAAGCGTAAGATATGTATCCAACGGTGCCAGTTATTGCATGTACACATCAGTAGAAAAAGAACTAGTACCATGGCATATGCTACACCACGGCCGAGAACTCGTGCCCACGTTACGCCATCCAGGAATAGTGCCGCACTTCGAAACTAGAACCGTCAATAAATTTTGAGCGTGTCTCGTCACATTCCAAATTACTACTACCACGCTATATTTAATTGCAAACCTGTTCACACCGTTCACAACCTAATCCCTCCGTCGTCATCTTAGGTTGTGCACTGTGACCAAGGAGGAGGGGAAAATGAGAGAACTTAATGTTTATTTGCTAATTAATAGCATTGCATGCAATGAACTAACCACTGCATGTCGTGTTTGGTAGTCTCAAGTCATTAAAAGCATGCGCACCCACATCTCTTATTGGTCGATATGACAAGAAACAAGAAACGAGGTAGAAGTTAATGCACCGCGCCGAAGTGTTTTGGGATTATTTGGTTTTCGTAAGAGGACTTACACACCTAGACGGAGGGAGTAATTGGTTTCCCACTTAGGAGCGTATTAGTACTCGGTTATAAACACTACTATGCCAAGATGACCGCACATTCCTCCTCAACTCTTCCACAAAAACAAACAAGTCATTCAATATCCTTCCCTTGCGTCTGCCATGGCCAGCGTGAGTTCTGAGTCGAGAGATTACCACCAGGGAGAGGCGACCATGGAAGCGGAAGCACGAGAGATGTCCCGCCTCGCCTCGAAAGCAGCCGACATGTCCCGCCTCACGGAAGTAGCAGCACAGAGGTCCCGCCGTGCCGCCGAAGCAGCACGGAGGTCCCACCACGCTGTCGATGCAACAGACTGCTCCGGCCGCACCAGGGAAGCAGCAGAGATGTCCCGCTGCACCACGAATGCAGCAGAGATGTCCCGCCGTGCCGCGGCGGCCTGAGAAAATGTCTCGCGGGTAGGCGGCGACTCTTACAGGCGCATGCATGCGATTGTCCATGGGCAGATGGATCAGATCTCCGGCTGGGCGAGGTTGCAGGACGACATGAAACCCTCGTTTGAATAGGCTACCGGCGTCATCCGGCAAATAAGGGAGGGCAATGAGAGGCTCCGGGCCGAGCGCGACCTGCTGAGGGCGAAGATCGTCCGAAGTGCAGAGCAGTAGGAGGAGACCAGTGCCTTGTTGAAGAGGACCGGCGTCATCTTCAAGAAACTTCTGGACGAGAATGACATGCTCCGCATCGAGCGCCAAAGGCTGGTGGAGGAATCCGTGGATGCTCTCAAGCAGCGTCTTGAGGACACGACAGTGCTCATCGCCGCTCGCCGCGGAAACTAGTTCCCGCGGCCTGCAGCAACACATCAAGAAAGTAGAGATCAGCGAGCCAGATCGTTGTCTTCCTTCTTCTTTTGCCCTTGTGTATTTCGGGCGTACCCGCATGTGGCTTTTTTAATTATCTTCCTAATTATGTAAGACAATTATTATCCACCATCGTCGTCCTTATATATTCATCAGTCTTGCTATAAGTCGCAGTAGATGCTATATAGGTCAGTCGGATCTTACATCAAGATCCGTGCAAAAATTTCTTTTCAGATTTTCTTTTTTCTCTCTTAAATCTCAGTCAAGGGAGACATAGCCACGCCATTAAACAGAGGCTCGGGCGCCATTAATGGAGACCTTGGTAGAGAGGTGGACGGCAGATCGAGGTCAAAGGGCTCTCCTCCCGCAGGGGTCTGATCGCACGCCTCCCATACTCAAATAGCTACCCTGCGCGGCGCCTCCTATCTAATAAAAAAAGGGGACGCGTGGCTGCACGTAAATGGTAAATAGAACGCCCACGGTTTCAATAATACTTGTGTTTCCGATTGTAACCTGATAGCACTTGTTCCAAAATGACTTTGTTGATTGTTAATGTGTGCGCCTTTGCAAATCAGACAACAAAATTACCACAGCATGTTGGTGCCATGTCATGACACCAAGCCAAGTTTCATGATTTTCATGCGTGTTTTGGATTTACAGGAATTAAAAAACCAAGTTTCTCAATGTTTCTGGCCGAGCCACGACGCCCAGATGTTTGAATTTCATTCCCACTTCTTGCATGGGACCTAGAAATTTACCCGAGGACACACATGTGATTTTTCAACCAACTTTGGTGAACTGGAGCATGTGCTTGTATTTCAAAATTGAATTATGCACACAAAGGTGACACGTTCCATCTCAGAACCGCGGGCCTTCTTGAGATAAGCTCTGGTTTGCAAGAAGCTGTTGGGGAACGTAGCAGAAATTCAAAATTTTCTACGCATCACCAAGATCAATCTATGGAGTAATCTAGCAACGAGGGGAAGGGGAGTGCATCTACATACCCTTGTAGATCGCGAGCGGAAGCGTTCAAGAGAACGGGGTTGATGGAGTCGTACTCGTCGTGATCCAAATCACCGATGATCCTAGCACCGAACGGACGGCACCTCCGTGTTCAACACACGTACGGAGCGGGGACGTCTCCTCCTTCTTGATCCAGCAAGGGGGGAGGAGAGGTTGATGGAGATCCAGCAGCACGACGGCGTGGTGGTGGAAGTAGCGGGATCCCGGCATGGCTTCGCCAAGCGCAAGCGGGGAGGAAGAGGTGTCACGAGATGGAGAGGGAGGTGCCAGGGCTTGGATTTTGCTGCCCTCCCTTCCCCCCACTATATATAGGGCCAAGGGAGAGGGGGGCGCAGCCTTGCCCCTTCCTCCAAGGAAGGGTGCGGCCAGGGAGGAGTCCTTCCCCCCCAAGGCACCTCGGAGGTGCCTTGCCCCTTTAGGACTCTCCGTTTATCTTATCTCTTGGCGCATGGGCCTCTTGGGGCTGGTGCCCTTGGCCCATATAGGCCAAGGCGCACCCCCTACAGCCCATGTGGCCCCCCGGGGCTGGTGGACCCCCTTGGTGGACCCCCGGACCCCTTTCGGCACTCCCGGTACAATACCGATAAAGTGCGAAACTTTTCCGGCGACCAAAATAAGACTTCCCATATATAAATCTTTACCTCCGGACCATTCCGGAACTCCTCGTGACGTCCGGGATCTCACCCGGGACTCCGAACAACTTTCGGGTTACCGCATACTAATATCTCTACAACCCTAGCGTCACCGAACCTTAAGTGTGTAGACCCTACGGGTTCGGGAGACACGCAGACATGACCGAGACGACTCTCCGGTCAATAACCAACAGCGGGATCTGGATACCCATGTTGGCTCCCACATGCTCCTCGATGATCTCATCGGATGAACCACGATGTCGAGGATTCAATCAATCCCGTATACAATTCCCTTTGTCTATCGGTATGTTACTTGCCCGAGATTCGATCGTCGGTATCCCGATACCTTGTTCAATCTCGTTACCGGCAAGTCTCTTTACTCGTTCCGTAACACATCATCCCGTGATCAACTCCTTGGTCACATTGTGCACATTATGATGATGTCCTACCGAGTGGGCCCAGAGATACCTCTCCGTTTACACGGAGTGACAAATCCTAGTCTCGATTCGTGCCAACCCAACAGACACTTTCGGAGATACATGTAGTGCACCTTTATAGTCACCCAGTTACGTTGTGACGTTTGGTACACCCAAAGCATTCCTACGGTATCTGGGAGTTGCACAATCTCATGGTCTAAGGAACTGATACTTGACATTAGAAAAGCTCTGAGCAAACAAACTACACGATCTTGTGCTAGGCTTAGGATTGGGTCTTGTCCATCACATCATTCTCCTAATGATGTGATCCCGTTATCAACGACATCCAATGTCCATGGTCAGGAAACCGTAACCATCTATTGATCAACGAGCTAGTCAACTAGAGGCTTACTAGGGACATGGTGTTGTCTATGTCTCCACACATGTATCTGAGTTTCCTATCAATACAATTCTAGCATGGATAATAAACGATTATCATGAACAAGGAAATATAATAATAACCAATTTATTATTGCCTCTAGGGCATATTTCCAACAGTCTCCCACTTGCACTAGAGTCAATAATCTAGTTCACATCACCATGTGATTAACACTGACAGGTCACATCACCATGTGACCAACACCCAAGAGTTTACTAGAGTCAACAATCTAGTTCACATCTCTATGTGCTTAACACTCAATGAGTTCTGGTTTGATCATGTTATGCTTGTGAGAGAGGTTATTAGTCAACGTGTCTGAACCTTTCAGATTCGTGTGTGCTTTACGAATATCTATGTCATCTTGTGGATGCTACCACGCGCTATTTGGAGCCATTTCAAATAATTGCTCTACTATACGAATCCGGTTTACTACTCAGAGTTATCCGGATTAGTGTCAAAGTTCGCATCGACGTAACCCTTTACGACGAACTCCTTTTCACCTCCATAATCAAGAAAATTCCTTAGTCCACTAGATACTAAGGATAAGTTCGACCGATGTCATGTGATCCTTTCCCGGATCACTATTGTACCCCTTGACCAACTCATGGCAAGGCACACTTCATGTGCGGTAGACAGCATAGCATATTGTAGAGCCTATGTCTAAAGCATAGGGGACGACCTGCGTCCTTTCTCTCTCTTCTGCTGTGGTCAGGTCTTGAGTCTCACTCAATACTCACACCTTGTAACACAGCCAAGAACTCCTTCTTTGCTGATCTATTTTGAACTCTTTCAAAATCATGTCAAGGTGTGCGTTCTTTGAAAGTATCATCAGGCGTCTTGATCTATCTCTATAGATCTTGATGCCCAATATGTAAGCAGCTTTATCCAGGTCTTCCTTTGAAAAACTCCTTTCAAACAACCCTTTATGCTTTCCAGAAATTTTACATCATTTCGGATCAACAATATGTCATTCACATATACTTATCAGAAATGTTGTAGCGCTCCCACTCACTTTATTGTAAATACAAGTTTCTAACAAACTTTGTATAAACCCAAAAACTTTGATCACTCCATCAAAGCGTATATTCTGACTCCGAGATGCTTGCTCTAGTCCTTGGAAGGATCGCTGGAGCTAGCATACCTTTTAGCATCCTTAGGATCGACAAAACCTTTCTGATTGTATCACATACAACCTTTCCTTACGAAAACTGGTAAGGAAACTTGTTTTGACATCCATCTGCCAGATTTTCATAAATGTAGCTAATGCTAACATGATTCCGACGGACTTAAGCATCGCTACGGATGAGAAAATCTCATCGTAGTCAACTCCTTGAACTTGTGGAAATACTCTTTGCCACAAGTCGAGCTTCATAGACGGTAACATTACCGTCCACGTCTGTCTTCTTCTTAAAGATCCATTTATCTCGGATTTCATGGCTTCTAACTATTTGTCGGAATATGGGCCCACCATCACTTCTCCATAGCTCGTAGGTTCATTGTTGTCTAGCAACATGACTTCCAAGACAGGATCACGCATTACTCTGAAGTAGTACGCATCCTCGTCGTCCTACGAGGTTTGGTAGTGACTTGATCCGAAGTTTCATGATCACTATCATAAGCTTCCACTTCAATTGGTGTAGGTGCCACAGGAACAACTTCCTGTGCCCTGCTACACACTAGTCGAAGTGACGGTTCAATAACCTTATCAAGTCTCCACCATCCTCCCACTCAATTCTTTCGAGAGAAACTTTTCCTCGAGAAAGGACTCGTTTCTAGAAGCAATTACTTTTGCTTCCAGATCTAAAATAGGAGGTATACCCAACTGTTTTGGGTTTTCTATGAAGATGCATTTATCCGCTTTAGGTTCGAGCTTATCAGCCTGAAACTTTTTCACATAAGCATCGCAACCCCAAACTTTTAAGAAACGACAACTTAGGTTTCTCTAAACGGTGTCGTCTCAACGGAATTGCGTGGTGCCCCTTTTAAAGTGAATGCGGTTGTCTCTAATGCCTAACCCATAAACGATAGTGGTAATTCGATAAGAGACATCATGGTATGCACCATATCCAATAGGGTGCAGTTATGATGTTCGGACACACCATCACGCTGTGGTGTTCCAGGCGGTATTAATTGTGAAACACTTTCCACAATGTCTCAATTGTGTGCCAAACTCGTAACTCAGATACTCATCTCTATGATCATATCACAGACATTTTATCCTCTTGTCACGACGATCTTCAACTTCACTCTGAAATTACTTGAACCTTTCAATAATTCAGACTTGTGTTTCATCAAGTAAATACACTCAACATCTACTCAAATCATCTGTGAAGTAAGAACATAGCGATATCCACTGCATGCCTCAGCACTCATTGGACTGCATACATCAAAATGTATTACTTCCAATAAGTTGCTCTCTTGTTCCATCTTACTGAAAATGAGGACTTTCAGTCATCTTGCCCATGTGGTATGATTTGCATGTCTCAAGTGATTCGAAATCAAGTGAGTCCAAACGATCCATCTGCATGGAGTTTCTTCATGCATATATACCAATAGACATGGTTCGCATGTCTCAATCTTTTCAAAACGACTGAGTCCAAAGATCCATCTACATGGAGCTTCTTCATGCGTTCTATACCAATATGACTCAAGTGGCAGTGCCACAAGTATGTGGTACTATCATTACTATTTTATATCTTTTGGCACGAACATGTGTATCACTGCGATCGAGATTCATTTTAGGTGCAAGACCATTGAAGGTATTATTCAAATAAACAGAGTAACCATTATTCTCCTTAAATGAATAACCGTATTGCGATAAACATAATCCAATCATGCTCAACGCAAACACCAAATCTCGATGGTAGAGGGAGCATGCGATGCTTGATCACATCAACCTTGGAAACACTTCCAACATACATCGTCATCTCACCTTTAGCTAGTCTCCGTTTATTCCGCAGTTTTTATTTCGAGTTACTAACACTTAGCAACCGAACCGGTATCTAATACCCTGGTGCTGCTAGGAGTACTAGTAAAGTACACATTCATATAATGTATATCTAATATACTTCTGTCGACCTTGCCTGCCTTCTTATCTACCAAATATCTAGAGTAGTACTGCTTCAGTGACCGTTCCTCTCATTACAGAAGCACTTAGTCTCGGGTTTGGGTTCAACCTTGGGATTCTTCACTAGAGCCGCAAACGACTTGCTGTTTCATGAAGTATCCCTTTTGCCCTTGCCCTTCTTAAACTAGTGGTTTTACTAACCATCAACAATTGATGCTCCTTCTTGATTTCTACTCTCGCGGTGTCAAACATCGCGAATAGCTCAAGGATCATCATAACCATCCCTGATATGTTATAGTTCATCACGAAGCTCTACTAGCTTCGTGGCAGTGACTATGGAGAACTATCACTATCTCATCTGGGAGATTAACTCCCACTCGATTCAAGCGATTGTGGTACTCAGACAATCTGAGCACATGCTCAACGATTGAGCTTTTCTCCCTTAGTCTGCAGGCTTAAGAAACTTGTCAGAGGTCTCATACCTCTTGACATGGGCACTAGTCCGAAATCCCAATTTCAGTCTTCGGAACATCTCATATGTTCTGCGACGTTTCAAAAACCGTCTTTGGTGCCACAATTCTAAACCGTTAGCATTACGCACTGAACTATCACGTAGTTATCAAAACGTGTATGTCAGATGTTCCGCAACATCTATAGAGGACGCTGAGGTTCAGCACACCGAGCGGTGCATTAAGGACATAAGCCTTCTGTGCAGCAATGAGGACAATCCTCAGTTTACGGACCTTGTCCGGATAATTGCTACTACCAACTTTCAACTAAATTTTTTCTCTAGGAACATATCTTAAACAGTAGAACTAAAGCGTATGACATAATTTGCAAAGACCTTTTGACTATGTTCATGATAATGAAGTTCATCTGATTATTTACTCCCACTCAGATAGACATCCCTCTAGTCATCTAAGTGATACATGATCCGAGTCAAACTAGGCCGTGTCCGATCGTCACGTGAGACGGACTAGTCATCATTGGTGAACATCTCCATGTTGATCGTATCTTCTATACGACTCATGCTCGACCTTTCGGTCTCTTGTGTTCCGAGGCCATGTCTGTACATGCTAGGCTCGTCAAGTCAACCTAAGTGTTTTGCATGTGTTCCGAGGCCATGTCTGTACATGCCAGGCTCGTCAACACCCGTTGTATTCGAACGTTAGAATCTATCACACCCGATCATCACGTGGTGCTTCGAAACAACGAACCTTCGCAACGGTGCACAGTTAGGGGGAACACGTTCTTGAAATTTTAGTGAGGGATCATCTTATTTATGCTACCGTCGTTCTAAGCAAATAAGATGCATAACATGATAAACATCACATGCAATCAAATAGTGACATGATATGGCCAATATCATTTTGCTCCTTTGATCTCCATCTTCGGGGCACCATGATCATCTTTGTCACCGGCATGACACCATGATCTCCATCATCATGATCTCCATCATTGTGTCTTCATGAAGTTGTCACGCCAATGATTACTTCTACTTCTATGGCTAACGCGCTTAGCAATAAAGTAAAGTAACTTACATGGCGTTATTCAATGACACGCAGGTCATACAAAAAATAAAGACAACTCCTATGGCTCCTGCCGGTTGTCATACTCATCGACATGCAAGTCGTGATTCCTATTACAAGAATATGATCAATCTCATACATCACATATATCATTCATCACATCTTCTGGCCATATCACATCACAAGGCACATGCTGCAAAAACAAGTTAGACGTCCTCTAATTGTTGTTGCAAGTTTTTACGTGGCTTGTATAGGTTTCTAGCAAGAACGTTTCTTACCTACGTAAGAACACAACGTGATATGCCAATTTCTATTTACCCTTCATAAGGACCCTTTTCATCGAATCCGTTCCGACTAAAGTGGGAGAGACAGACACCCGCTAGCCACCTTATGCATCTAGTGCATGTCAGTCGGTGGAACCTGTCTCACGTAAGCGTACGTGTAAGGTCGGTCCGGGCCGCTTCATCCCACAATGCCGCCGAAACAAGATAAGACTAGTAGCGGCAAGAAGAATTGGCAACATCTACGCCCACAACTTCTTTGTGTTCTACTCGTGCATAGAAACTACGCATAGACCTAGCTCATGATGCCACTGTTGGGGAACGTAGCAGAAATTCAAAATTTTCTACGCATCACCAAGATCAATCTATGGAGTAATCTAGCAACGAGGGGAAGGGGATTGCATCTACATACCCTTGTAGATCGCGAGCGGAAGCGTTCAAGAGAACGGGGTTGATGGAGTCGTACTCGTCGTGATCCAAATCACCGATGATCCTAGCGCCGAACGGACGGCACCTCCGCGTTCAACACACGTACGGAGCGGGGACGTCTCCTCCTTCTTGATCCAGCAAGGGGGGAGGAGAGGTTGATGGAGATCCAGCAGCACGACGGCGTGGTGGTGGAAGTAGCGGGATCCCGGCATGGCTTCGCCAAGCGCAAGCGGGGAGGAAGAGGTGTCACGGGAGGGAGAGGGAGGCGCCAGGGCTTGGATTTTGCTGCCCTCCCTTCCCCCCACTATATATAGGGCCAAGGGAGAGGGGGGGTGCAGCCTTGCCCCTTCCTCCAAGGAAGGGTGCGGCCAGGGAGGAGTCCTTCCCCCCCAAGGCACCTCGGAGGTGCCTTCCCCCTTTAGGACTCTCCGTTTATCTTATCTCTTGGCGCATGGGCCTCTTGGGGCTGGTGCCCTTGGCCCATATAGGCCAAGGCGCACCCCCTACAGCCCATGTGGCCCCCCGGGGCTGGTGGACCCCCTTGGTGGACCCCCGGACCCCTTTCGGCACTCCCGGTACAATACCGATAAAGTGCGAAACTTTTCCGGCGACCAAAATAAGACTTCCCATATATAAATCTTTACCTCCGGACCATTCCGGAACTCCTCGTGACGTCCGGGATCTCATCCGGGACTCCGAACAACTTTCGGGTTACCGCATACTAATATCTCTACAACCCTAGCGTCATCGAACCTTAAGTGTGTAGACCCTACGGGTTCGGGAGACACGCAGACATGACCGAGACGACTCTCCGGTCAATAACCAACAGCGGGATCTGGATACCCATGTTGGCTCCCACATGCTCCTCGATGATCTCATCGGATGAACCACGATGTCGAGGATTCAATCAATCCCGTATACAATTCCCTTTGTCTATCGGTATGTTACTTGCCCGAGATTCGATCGTCGGTATCCCGATACCTTGTTCAAATCTCGTTACCGGTAAGTCTCTTTACTCGTTCCGTAACACATCATCCCGTGATCAACTCCTTGGTCACATTGTGCACATTATGATGATGTCCTACCGAGTGGGCCCAGAGATACCTCTCCGTTTACACGGAGTGACAAATCCTAGTCTCGATTCGTGCCAACCCAACAGACACTTTCGGAGATACCTGTAGTGCACCTTTATAGTCACCCAGTTACGTTGTGACGTTTGGTACACCCAAAGCATTCCTACGGTATCCGGGAGTTGCACAATCTCATGGTCTAAGGAACTGATACTTGACATTAGAAAATCTCTGAGCAAACGAACTACACGATCTTGTGCTAGGCTTAGGATTGGGTCTTGTCCATCACATCATTCTCCTAATGATGTGATCCCGTTATCAACGACATCCAATGTCCATGGTCAGGAAACCGTAACCATCTATTGATCAACGAGCTAGTCAACTAGAGGCTTACTAGGGACATGGTGTTGTCTATGTCTCCACACATGTATCTGAGTTTCCTATCAATACAATTCTAGCATGGATAATAAACGATTATCATGAACAAGGAAATATAATAATAACCAATTTATTATTGCCTCTAGGGCATATTTCCAACAGAAGCTTATACCAAAACTTGTTCCTATTCGGCCAACTTTTTTACCACAGCATGGTAGTACCATGACATGACACCATGCCGAGTTTCATGATATTCATGCGTGTTTTGGATTTACAAAAATTTTAAAACCAAGTTTCTCAATGTTTTCGGCTGAGCCACGATGCCCAGATGTTTGAATTTAATTCCCATTTCTTGCATGGACCTAGAAATTCACCCGATGACACACATGTGATTTTTCAACCAACTTTGGTGAACGGGAGCATGTGCTTGTAGTTCAGATTTGAATTATGCACATTAAATTGACCAGAAACTCAATTAATGTATAAAAAAGTCCAAACGAACCCGGAACAATTCCAAAATTTAACAGGGAACTCATGTAGTTCTATGTTGCCTCTGTAAAGAAACTCAAGGGGGGCAGCGTATATCATTCCGCACTCAAAGGTGACACGTTCCCTCTTAGAACCACGAGCCTTCTTGAGAGAAGCTCCGGTTTGCAAGAAGCTTATACCAAAACTTGTTCCTATTCGGCTTATTTTTTTACCACAACATGGTAGTACCATGACATGACACCATGCCAAGTTTCATGATTTTTAGGCGTGTTTTGGATTTACAAGAATTTTAATACCATGTTTCTCAATGTTCTCGGCCGAGCCATGATCCCTAGATGTTTGAATTTCATTCCTATTTCTTGCATGGGACCTAGAAATTCACCCGAGGACACACATGTGATTTTTCAACCAATTTTGGTGCACGGGAGCATGTGCTTGTAGTTCAAATTTGAATTATGCACATTAAATGACCAGAAACTCAATTAATGTATAAAAAGGGCAAACGAACCCGGAATAATTCCAAAATTTAACAGGGCACTCATGTAGGTCTATGTTGCCTCTGTAAGAAACTCAAGGGGGGCAGCGTATATCGTTTCACACTCAAAGGTGACACGTTCCCTCTCAGAACCACGAGCCTTCTTGAGAGAAGCTCCGGTTTGCAAGAAGCTTATACCAAAACTTGTTCCAAATCGGCCCAATTTTTTACCACATCATGCTAGTGCCATGACATGACACCATGCCAAGTTTCATGATTTCCAGGCGAGTTTTGGATTTACATGAATTTTAAAACCAAGTTTCTCGATGTTCTCGGCCGAGTCACGACGCCAACATGTTTGAATTTGATTCCCATTTCTTTCATGGGACCTAGAAATTCACCCAAGGATACACATGTGATTTTTTCAACCAACTTTGGTGCACCGGAGCATGTGCTTGCAGTTCAAATTTGGATTATGCACATTAAATGTCCAAAAACTCAATTAATGTATAAAAAGGCCAAACGAACCCAGAATAATTCCAAAATTTAACAGCGCACTCATATAGTTCTATGTTGTCTCTGTAAAGAAAATCAGGGGGAGGCAGCGTATATCGTTCCGCACACAGAGGTGACACGTTCCCTCTCGGAACCACGAGGCTTGTTGAGAGAATGTCCGGTTTTGCAAGAAGCTTATACCAAAACTTGTAGATTATCCCGAACATCTCGCTACCTAGACCAATGTACTCTGATTTGAATTCAACATAAAATGGATACAAATATTTGAATTAAAGATCGTATAGTACATGTAGTTCATAGTGAAATATGATTACTGCTATATGCATGTTTTTTGTTATCAAGATAATATTTAAATGATTGTATAACTTGACAACAATCGTATTCAAATAAGGAAAATTGATTCAAATTTAGTACACATGGTAGACGACAATATATATGTTCATAGGGTGGAGTAAAATGTTCATATATGATGGAAGATCAAAATGTAGGACTACATCCATTATAAACCGCAAGGTCACCTAATGATATATTCGAATTCAACATAACGTGGATTCAAAAATTGAAATTCAAGATCCTGGCATTTGTAATCATATAAAAAGGGACATGACTCTTTCTTTTGGTGGGAATTGATTTGTTTTTTGTTGTTGTTGAGGGAAGTGCGAATCGGTTTGGTACTGTACAGGGTAATCTTGTTCTCCTGGGTTTTTTACATTTTTCTTGTAGTTTTTTCAATGACATCTATAGCAATATAGTAAAAGGGGACATGACTCTCTTGTGTCTTGTATGAATTGTTTTTTTGTACACTTTAAGTTTGTTCTGCCGAACAAGGAATCCGCGCCTTGTTATCCTGAAATTTTCAAGCTCGAATGTCTTTTGTCTCATCTACTTTGAAACTCCCGCCTCTTCAACCCGCTCAGCGCCTTGTTATCCCGAAATTTCAACCCGCGCGAAAACTCCCTCCTCACTCGAAATCGGTCCCGCAGCCCAGACACGCAAAATCCCCCTTCTACCCCTCAGCCGGAAATGCAGGCTCAATGTCGCGGTGTCAAAACCGGTGGGGGTACGCTGGTAACGTACCCTACATTTCAGACAAGCGCGTCCCTAAGCCATGGCTCCCCTACCTTCCCCTTCGTCCCCCCATTCGTACCCCGAGGCCGCCAAAACTCGCGAAACCCCATGCTCCTCCGTCGGCCTCCCGACCGCCGCCCAGTCGGAGACTCTTCCCTGACGACGCCGTCCACCGCAACATCTCGCTGTCCCTCATCTACCGCATCGGATGAGGATCCTCATCGATCTCATCATCCCGTCATATCAGCCGCCCCGTCCTCCACCTCCAAGGAGCTGCCCCGATGTTCGCCACATCTATCGCGCCACCTCCATGCCCACAGCACCGTCTTGACCTGCCCCACCAGATCCGCAGCACCCTCACCAATTCCTCCGATGAAGCCGAGGCCCACTCGGTGCCACCAAGGAGGTTCTGCACTCACCACTACATTTTATCTTTTATTCGATCTCACGGGGCTGCCGGTGCTCGATACCGAGCAGCCATGGCGGGTCTCCATCGACGGCACCGTCGCCGGCCACTTCATCCACGGCGTCTCTCCCCCATGTCATTGCTTCCTCGTCGGTGACTTCCACACCGGCACTAGCTGCAGCTGCTCCGGCTCTCGCTCGTGTTGCGGCTCTTTTCTCGCTGTCGGTCGCGCTGCTGCACTGCTCTCGCTTTTGTTCGTGTTGCTGCTCTTCTCTGCAATGCTGTCGGTCGCGCTGCTGCTGCGCTCTTGCTCTCGTTCGTGCTGCTGCTCTGCTCTTGCTCTCGCTCGCGCTGCTGCTGCTACACGACCTCGGGCAGCTACAGGAGTTGCTACTTTAGCACTCGCTCATGGTGCTGCCGCACGACTTGCTCTCTGCTAGTGCGTTCCCTGCTAGAGCGTCTGCTGATTTAGATCACTGCTTCTCTGCTACTAGTGCTCGAACGTCCTAAACATCTATTGCAATGCTCTGCTACTAGTTCAATCAGTTTCGACTGTAAAGTTCAGTTTCTTCAGTTAAGTTCAGAGTGAACAGAATTTATAGCATCTGTCGGAGCGGCCGTGGCGCGGCTGATGCGTTTTACATCTAGCAATTTTTGGTGATGTATTTTACATCATCTATTGCAGATGATATTAGAGTCCCATTTCAGATTAACGTTGTCTGTCTTGTCCTGCTTCAGCCATGCCACCGTACACCTCATCAGAGCTGCTCCAACGACGGAACCATCCATCACAACGGAGTAGTACCCTCAGCGCCGTTTCCAGAGGCCTCGGATCTTCTTCCCCGCCTCCGATAGTCACACCAGCATCACCATCCTCCACGTCCAACCCAATGATGCTGAGGTCGACAAGGCTATGCCAAAGAGGTTGTACACTTGTTGCATCACTTTGTTACTTTGCATTCATGTCGATCCCTCAGGGATCCTTTGCTATGGAACTACTATGGTACTACTATTCGTGCATTTGGTTAGAAGGAGTGGAGCAAAGCAAAACTGGTTGATTTTTTTCCTTTTGTGTCTCTTTCAAAGAAAAAACATAGGAATTTTAATATCCACTTGGACGTCCTTTTCAAATTAATATGCATGAAGAACATGACTAATTGCATTACTGGCATAATAAGATTCTTATTTTTTTTTCATTTTCACGTGGTTTGACTTTAATTTGACCATCTTTCTCCATTCATGTCTTCTTCCAATTCATGTGAACCAAACACCCAAGTTGACAGAAATCCTATGTTTCCAAATGCTTTGTTTTGCACGTGCATTCCTATCCTATTCCCTTGTTTTTCCTGTCCCTGCGTTTATAGAATCCTCCAATTCTAAGGAGCCCGTACAGATTTACTTCATCTTCAGATAGGCGTCAAACAAAACCCTGTGTGTTATGTCCTGCTCCTACCGTCATCCACCCCACCTGAGGTGCACCATCGATAGAAGTGTTCACTGTAGTAGAGATTCCCCCTGCAGACTTTCTTTTGCCGCCTCAGATCACTTCCCCATTGCCGGCAGCCACGCCAACTGCATTACCATCATCGACTGAGCAGATGAACCCGAGGACTACACAGTTCTGGAAGAGAGGTCGTAGTCTTTTGTGTTTGCTTACGTTATACATCGGTTATTATTACCTGCTACTTTATCGTTCAAACTTGAGTTTTAAAATGCCCGTGGGTCTCATATCGAGGCAGCAACGAGTAGTATATGTCTACTATCTGGTTCATCTGGGGTCTTCTATGTAGTTCATGTTGGGTGGGCAACAAACAGTAGATGATCCATTCTCTATCTTTTTAAAACTGAAGCTGTAATCTACATGATATCATTAGTTTTGGATCTATCCACTCGTTTGCTACCATCAGTCTTGATTTCTGCATGCACCCCTTAGGCCTTACAAAATCTAACTATTTTTTATTATGCATGTCAGTTATTGTACAAAATCGTACTGAACATGTAGAGAAAAATAGAAGATCGTTATGTGGGAATATAATGTCATGCAGACGCCGCTCCATGGTGGGCGAAGTGGGCCCCCCTCCCGCCATTCCAGATTGTATTCCAGAGGAAGATAACTGTTCAGATGGAGATTCAGAGGGTGCCGACCACTCCTATTTACCACCTGAGGTGTTTGCTCTAACCTGGCATGCTGATGTTGGTCATATCATGCATATGGCGCCTCGCATTGCTTACATTATACATCTTGTATGTCATTAGCTTAGTTTAGATTTGCTTTGTGTGAATGCCACCTGTTTGGTTTCTATATCATACTCCCACCGTTCCTAAATATTTATCTTTTTAGAGATTTCAACAAGTGACTATATACGAAGCAAAATGAGTGAATCTACACTCTAAAATATGTCTATATACATCCGTATGTGGTAGTCCATTTGAAATCTCTAAAAATAAAAATATTTAGGAACAGAGGAGTATATGAGAATTATGCAATGCCATCTTCTTTAGCCAGGCATCATATACGTGAATCATGCAATGCCATCCTGTTTAGCCAGTCATCGTATATGTGAATTGTATCGTTCCATATTTTTTTCATAATATATTCCATTTGTCAACAATGTTTATACATTCATCTACTCTTCCTGTGCATCAGCCATTTGAGTCGGTTGTGGGAAAATCTGGAGTGAAAACAAGGTCTTCTGAGCAGTCAGTGCTACCTGTCGATGCAGATTTCTTGCTGGTTACAGATAGCTCCTCAGAGGAGTGATACGTCTCCAACATATCTATAATTTATGAAGTATTCATGCTATTATATTATCCATCTTAGATGTTTTATATGCCATTTTATATGATTTTTGGGACTAACCTATTAACCTAGAGCCCAGTGCCAGTTTCTGTTTTTTCCTTGTTTTTGAGTTTTACAGAAAAGGAATACCGAACGGAGTCCAATTGACGTGCCATTTTTTGATGATTTTTATGGACCAAAAGAAGCCCCCGGAGTAAAAGAGTTGGGCCAGAAGAGTCCCGAGCCGTCCACGAGGGTGGAGGGCGCGCCCAACCCCCCTGGGCATGCCCCCCTACCTCGTGGACGACTCGGAGACCCCCCTGACGTGAAACCAATGCCAAAATTTCCTATAAATACAGAAACCCCCAGAAAGAAACCTAGATCGGGAGTTCCGCCGCCGCAAGCCACTGTAGCCACCAAAAACCAATCGGGACCCTGTTCCAGCACCCTGTCGGAGGGGGGATCCCTCACCGGTGGCCATCTTCATCATCCCGGTGCTCTCCATGACGAGGGGGAGTATTTCACCCTCGGGGCTGAGGGTATGTACCAGTAGCTATGTGTTTGATCTCTCTCTCTCGCGCGCGTTCTTGATTTGGCATGATCTTGATGTATCGCGAGCTTTGCTATTATAGTTGGATCTTATGATGTTTCTCCCCACTCTACTCTTTTGTAATGGATTGAGTTTTCCCTTTGAAGTTATCTTATCAGATTGAGTCTTTAAGGATTTGAGAACACTTGATGTATGTCCTGCATGTGCTTATCTGTGGTGACAATGGGATATTCACGTGATCTATTTGATGTATGTTTTGGTGATCAACTTGCGGGTTCGGTGACCGTGTGAACTTATGCATAGGGGTTGGCACACGTTTTCGTCTTGACTCTCCGGTAGAAACTTTGGGGCACTCTTTGAAGTACTTTGTGTTGGTTTGAATAGATGAATCTGAGATTGTGTGATGCATATCGTATAATCATTCCCATGGATACTTGAGGTGACATTGGAGTATCTAGGTGACATTAGGGTTTTGGTTGATTTGTGTCTTAAGGTGTTATTCTAGTAAGAACTCTAGGATAGATCGAACGGAAAGAATAGCTTCATGTTATTTTACTACGAACTCTTGAATAGATCAATCAGAAAGAATAACTTTGAGGTGGTTTCGTACCCTACAATAATCTCTTCGTTTGTTCTCTGCTATTAGTGACTTTGGAGTGACTCTTTGTTGCATGTTGAGGGATAGTTATATGATCCAATTATGTTATTATTGTTGAGAGAACTTGCTCTAGTGAAAGTATGAACAATAGGCCTTGTTTCAACGCATTGCGACACCATTTTCGCTCACTTTTATCATTAGTTACCTTGCTGTTTTTATATTTTCAGATTACAAAAACCTATATCTACCATCCATATTGCACTTGTATCACCATCTCTTCGCCGAACTATTGCGCCTATACAATTTACCATTGTATTGGGTGCGTTGGGGACACAAGAGACTCTCTATTATTTGGTTCCAGGGTTGTTTGAGAGAGACCATCTTCATCCTACGCCTCCCACGGATTGATAAACCTTAGGTCATCCACTTGAGGGAAATTTGCTACTGTCCTACAAACCTATGCACGTGGAGGCCCAACAACGTCTACAAGAAGAAGGTTGAGTAGTAGACATCAAGCTCTTTTATGGCGCCGTTGCCAGGGAGGTGAGTGCTTGAAGGTATATCTTTAGATCTTGCAATCGAATCTTTTTGTTTCTTGGTTTATCACAAGTTTAGTCTATAAAAAAAAACTAAAAATGGAATTGAGGGTGCCTCATATGCTTCATCTTTTTAATATCTTTCGTGAAAATAAGGATTCCGATAATTGTGCCTAAATGCTGGAAGAAGAATGCATTGAAATGTTTGGCACTAAATCTTTGAATGATGAGCATGATTGCAATGTTGTTAGTACGAACTCGTTGAATATCCATAGTACTAATGATGATTGCACTAGTCATGATGAAAATGTCTCTTATAAGCATGTCAATTTTTGTGGATTGCATAGAGTTTGCAAGTACACACCAAATAGGGAAGATATATTTTGCAAGAGGCATAAGTATTTAGAAACCAAATGGTTGCAAGAAAGGCTAGATGTTTGTGCTGGAAATTTAAATTTTCTTAGTCATCATCGTGAACTTTGCAATGAACGTGGTCATTTAAATATCCAATGCAAATTGTTTCATGATCGAATCGTGTCCAAAAATTGTGATGACTTGATTTCCCTTGCACATCATAATGAACTTAGTTTGCTTTTGGGTTATGAAGAAATGAAACGTATAACTAAGAATATTCCAGAATTTGCCCTTGAGAGAGTTCTTGATTTTGATCTAGAAGAACTTTTTATGTATTGTGCGGTGAATTGCATTGAAAATCCTTATATTGCCAATTACATAAAGACAAGAAAACAAATAGAAGATGAAGAGAATACTAATGAAAGGGAAGAGACTTCCCAATATCCTGCTATTATTTCTTATGATGAATCAGGTAACGAGGAGGAGCCTTCTATTCAACCAATCTCATTAATAAGGAGCTCAAAAAAGAGGATTAAACCCACACATAATGTGAAGAAGAAAAAGAAAAGACGGAGAAGCAAAGGTTAAAAGGTATCCCTTCCAAATGATGTTGCTCCTATTACTCATTATGATGATGATAATTGCTATACTATTCGTGTTATCCATACTATTAATGATGAGAGTGATTATGCTTATGATATGAAAAGGCCCAAGCTTGGGGATGCTATGTTTGAGAATTTATTTGCTGCAATTAATGTTTGTCCCAAGCTTGGGGATGCTATGATATATGAAGATGATATTTTTAACCTCCCAAATTTTGATATGCAAATTTATTATGATGATAGAATGCCTCCTATTTATGATGATTATATTGATGAAAGTGGGTTCGGAAGAGTGTCAACTTTAGGAAGTAATGATCCCACTATTTTGGAAGGTGTTGAATCTTATTGTAACAATTATGAAAGTGGATTTGGATAGGTCATGACTTTATTTAGTAATGATTCCACTATCTTGGAAGAGGTTTCAATTGATTATGATGAGAACAAAGTTGCTACTTATGATGATTAGTGTGATGATACTTATGCTATAAAAAGTAGTGATGATTATATTAATAAAACTTGTCATGATTATGATTACCCTTTTTCTGAACATTACTCTTTTAATGTGGAAACAATTTATAGTATTCGAGTTTCTTATGATACTCCCACTATTCCGAATGAGAAGAATTTTGCTTATGTGGAGAGTAATAAAATTTATATGCTTGGGGATCATGAAAATAATGCTCTATGTGATGTTTATATTGTTGAATTCATTCCTGATGATACTGAAAATTATTATGAGGGAGGAATATATGCTTGTAGGAATTGCAATAATATCAAGTTTCCTCTCTATGTGTTGAAAATCTTCAAGTTATGCTTGTTTTGCCTTCCTATGCTAGTTGATTATTCTTCCCATAAATTGTTTTCTCATAAAATCCCTATGCATAGGAAGTGGGTTAGACTTAAATGTGCTAGTAATATTCTTCATGATGCTCTCTTTATGTTTCAATTCTTATCTTTTATGTGAGCATCATTGAAATCATCATGCCTAGCTAGGGGCGTTAAACGTTAGTGCTTGTTGGGAGGCAACCCAATTTTATTTTTGTTCTTTGCTTTTTGATCCTGTTTAGTAATAAATAATTCATCTATACTCAATTTAGATGTGGTTTTATGTTTTAATTAGTGTTTGTGCCAAGTAGAACCTTTGGGAAGGCTTGGGTGAAGTCTTTGTGATCTTGCTGTAAAAAACAGAAACTTTTGCGCTCACGAGATTAGCTGCCATTTTTTACTGGAGAGTGCTTTTAGGTTGATTCTTTTTGAAGAATATTAATAGACAAATTCCTCACTTCCACCAATTTATTTCAGAATTTTTGGAGGTACAGAAGTATTCGAATGATACAGAATGCTACAGACTGTTCTGTTTTTGACAGATTCTGTTTTCTATGTGTTGTTTGCTTATTTTGATGAATCTATGAGTAGTATCGGAGGGTATGAACCATAGAGAAGTTGGAATACAGTAGATATTACACCAATATGAATTTAGAATGAGTTCACAACAGTACCTAAGTGGTGATTTATTTTCTTATACTAACGGAGCTCACGAGTTTTCTGTTAAGTTTTGTGTTGTGAAGTTTTCAAGTTTTGGGTAAAGATTCGATGGACTATGGAATAAGGAGTGGCAAGAGCCTAAGATTCGGGATGCCCAAGGCACCCCAAGGTAATATTCAAGGACAACCAAGAGCCTAAGCTTCGGGATGCCCTGGATGGCATCCCCTCTTTCGTCTCCGTTCATCGGTAACTTTACTTGGAGCTATATTTTTTATTCACCACATGATATGTGTTTTGCTTGGAGCGTCATTTTATTTTATTTAGTTTTTCTTGCTGTTTGAATAATATCCCAAGATCTTAAATTCTTAAATGTTAGAGAGTATTCACATAGTTACATAATTATTTGACTACTCAGTGTTCTTCACTTATATCTTTTTGGAGTAGTTTGTCATTTACTCATGTGCCTCACATATATCCTATGAGTAAATGGCTGAATGAATTGAATATCATAAATCTGAATTTATATATGTTTCATATGCTTATACCATGAGGAATAATGACTTCACACATAATAAGTATAGGTGGTAAATTTATTGAAAGTTAGGAAACACAGAATTGGTCACTTGAACAATTCATGAAAGAATATTGAAGTAAGAGATATTTCACATATAAATACACTATCTTGGACATCTTTTGTAATTGTGAGCACTCATTAAAATATGACATGCTAAAAGGTTGATGTTGGACAAGGAAGACAACTTAATGGGTCATGTTTTCCTATATCCGAAATGTTATATTGTCTTGGATCATCCAACATGTTGAGCTTGCCTTTCCCTCTCATGCTAGCCAAATTCTTTGCACCAAGTAGAAATACTACTTGTGCTTCCAAACATCCCTTAAACCAATTTTGCCATGAGAGTCCACCATACCTACCTATGGATTGAGTAAGATCCTTCAAGTAAGTTGTCATCGGTGCATGCAATAAAAATTGCTCTCTAAATATGTATGATCTATTAGTGTGAAGAAAATAAGCTTTATACGAACTTGTAATAGGGAAGAAATAAAAGCAACGGACTGCATAATAAAGGTCTTTATCACAAGCGGCAATATAAAGTGACGTTCTTTTGCATTAAGATTTTGTGCATCCAACCATAAAAGTGCATGACAACCTCTGCTTCCCTCTGCGAAGGGCCTATCTTTTACTTTTATCTTCTACCCTTATACAAGAGTCATGGTGATCATCACCTTTCCTTTTTACACTTTTTTCCTTTGGAAAGCACCTTGTGTTGGAGTGATCCGGATATATATATCCACTTGGATGTAGGTTTTCATGAAGTATTATTGTTGACATTACCCTTGAGGTGAAAGGTTGGGAGGCGAAACTATAAGCCCCGATCTTTCTCTGTGTTCAATTAAAACTTTGAACCCATAAATATCACGTGAGTGTTAGCAATTGTGAAAGATTAAATGATAGTTGAGTATGTGTAGTTTGCTGAATCAAAGATCTTATGTAGACCCTTCCCGAAATAAGATGAATTGCTATTGTTTGGTGACCAAGAGCATGGTTTGTTAGTTTCAAGAAAGTTTATGATCTATACTTTAACATGTGAATAGCTTGTTACTTGATCATGAAAAGTTTTATGAGATGAGCAACTGTGACACCCAAGTTTTTATTTGGATTTTTCTTCAAAAGATTTTATTTGACTTGAGGGAGGTGATTTAAATTTTTTCTTCAAAAATAACTCTCCCTTTCAAATATTCTTTTTATGGCAGAAGTTTTATTTGAATTCACCCAAGATCTGTCTTTGGTCTTGGAGGTTCTTGCTTTTTATTTTGACTCAAGACAAAATACTTTCCACTTGAGGAAAATGACTTTTGAAAATCCCTTTGAAAATGCACTATGGCTTTTGAAATAACCCTTTGCCACTTTCAACTATTCCTTCTTGCCATGGCCTCAGTGTAAATCCATTCTCCTAAACTTTCCCTCACCTTTGGATCATGATTTGCATCAAATCCAGCAAGTTGAACCTCCCCTATGATCATCTTCCATTTAAATCTTATTCAAACAAATTTCTGTCTTCTATTCTAGCCATTGGTGATTTACAAAGGAACTCCATTTTCTGTCTTGATTTTTGCCCCCAAACCTTTTCCCCTTCCTAGTCCTTTGAACCCTCAACCAAGATCCATGAAGATCCACTGGTCTCCAGTTCAAATTTTACAAACTACACTTGCTGCAAGTTTGGACCAGATTTGTCAAATTTGGTGAAATTCATTCAAATCCTTTTCCAAAAATTCCAAGAAAAATCAGGCAGCCTCTGGGTGCATTGAGTGGTCACCTCACCAAGTTACATCCCCAGAAAATTTTTCCTCATAGCAAAATCATTCTGTCGAGCACCTACAGTGCATTGTCAATGTCAAGTTTCAGTTAAGTTCAGAGAACCTTGCAGTGCACTGTCGTTTTCTTCAGAACCCGACGTCGATCTCGCCAGTGCCACCGTGTCGCCTTGCTCCTCGTCCCCTCCCTCTTGTTCCTGCACCGCACGAACGCCTGGCACCTTGCGGACGTCGGCGACGAGCAGCAGAAGGTGCGCCGCCCCGTGACCGACGCCAGCGGCGGCTTTGCAGCCTCCAGCGGGAGGCACGGCGCTGACGGCGCCACCCAACGCTGCCCAAGCCACCGGAGCTCGCCGCGTGGCCTTCCGCTCCCTCGAACGCGCCGCCACCCTCGTCGTGAACCGCAGGGCGCGGAGCGCGCTCTCCGCCGCCGTCGAGCCCGTGCGGTCACCTCACCGTGGACCGACGCCATTACGCCAAGACCAACTCCGTTTAGCTGTGGAATGGCACCAGTAACCTCCACTGATGCTGCCTGGCCACTCAAACCTCCTGCCAATCAACTGCATCGCCGTAATCGCTCGCCGGAGATTCTCCGTTCACGGCCACCCCGTCGATCCGCCTATAAATAGAGGCCCCGAGCTTCTACTCGAGCACGCACCATCCCTGCACTCCACCTAGAGCACGCCTAGCCACTGGAAGAGCCCCGAGGAGGTCTCCTTCCTCGACTCCGGCCGCCGCGACCCGCCACGGGATCCAGCTCGATTCGCCCCCGTGTGTGCACCTCCGCCTCCCTTCTCTTGCCAGTAGCTTCACCATGCATCCCTCCTTCTGACCCGCGCTTCAATTCGAAGTTTGCAGCCCTCCACCGGAGTTCTCCACCACCACCCGAACCGCCGTCCGACGGAGAAAGTGTCGCCGTCGACGTGGTGCTCCCCGTTGGTCGAGTCCACCACCCATCGACGCGGAAGAACACGCTGAAGCTCTTGGTACCCTCCGATCCTCCTAACTCGCCGTGGTTCGACGCCGGTGTCCACCGCAGTCTTCGGGCGCCGGCGAGCTTTTCAAACCTGACATGTGGACCCCGCATGTCAGCCTCTATTCTATTCTTTCGCGAACCGTTTTCTGTTGGCGCCTTCGGGTAAAATACGCTTTCCCTCTTTAGCTAGCGCATTTGTTAAAAGCCCTTTATGTGGTGTCGTCCTGACGCCCGACTGTGGCATTATTATTCTGCATTTTCCTCTCGAGGAGTCTTTCAGACACTCGTTTGGCACCAGCATTATTATTCTGCATTTTCCTCTCGAGGAGTCATTCAGACACTCGTTTGGCACCAGTACTATTATTCTCGTAGTTTCCTCTCGAGGAGTCTTTCAGACACTCGTTTGGCACCAGTATTATTATTCTGCAGTTTCCTCTCGAGGAGTCATTCAGACACTCGTTTGGCACCCGTATTACTATTCTTGCAGTTTCCGCTCGAGGAGTCATTCAGGCCCTCGCTTGGCACCCAGTATTTATTATCTCTATGTCTGAACGCACTGGTTAACTTGTTCATATGCTTCGTGTTTACATTTGTTATATCTTATGTCCGAACTGTCTTGCGAGTACTTTCATAGTACTCACCTGGCTTGTTGATTTGGCCAGATGTTGACGAAGGCGATCTCTTGGATGAAGAGTTTGATAGCGCGTCCGACGCCTAGAGGAGTCCCAGTTAGTCCTGCGCGATCCCGGATATTGGTCACTTGTATTATATACGCTTCCGCCACCCGCAATAAGTCTCCTCGAGCCTCACTCCGACGCTCGATGAGCTGTAGTCTTCAGGAGTCATATCACTCGCTTCGCGGTGATATTTCCACCACCGTTATTATCGTGAGTTAGTAGTTATGCCACCCTATCCGCCGTCTTGTTTGTCGGCGTGCATGTAATAAATTGTTGGGCAGTCTCCGCTCAACCTTGTATTATATTTAGTACTCCTGGTATTTTTCTTCTGTGACCAAGATATTGTCTACCAGTGAGAAGGAATTCTTCCTTACTGGTCCGTAAAAGGGATTGGTCTCTCAATAATTAATTTTATTGAAAAACCGGTCGTGATAAGCTTGGTATCAGAGCCAGGCTGACTATAGGAAGCCACTAGGTGCGATCGCTAATCGGTTATTAGCATCTTTTGTGCTTTTTCAGCATTTTGCAATTGTAGCTATTTTCTGTTGGTCATCATAAATTTATGACATGACTACTCAGAATTTTTGCCTACTTTTGTAGATGGCTGGCAGCAGCTGTGAGAATCGAGTGTTCACGAACGTGCCCGAGCGGTTTGTCAAGCTCCTCGTCTCCATCTCCAAACTCGCGATCGGGCCAGCAGCTCGCCCGGAGTTCATGCTCTACCAGCACAAGCTCAGCGACGACGTGTCTATGCACCAAGCTGTGGTGCAATTCAAGGGAGGACGTTCTGCTGCTCGCCACTTCCGTTTTGTGGGAAGGGCCATGCCTACGGAGAGGCATGCCATGCAGATGGCTGCCCGTGAGGCGATAGCTCGCCTTCGGGACATCCTTCCTACGATGAAGACTCGTCGCTACCGCTACCTCCCATGCCATGTGCCATACACCAGTCACTATGCATTCGCCTGCCATCGGGGAGAACGAGACGAAGCCATTGAGATGGTTGTGGAGTATCTCAAGGCTCTGGAGGAGTCTTTCGACAACCTCGTGGACGATCTTGTGGCTGCCCGCATGGACTTAGTCCGGGGCGGTCCTGCCAGTAGGAAGGAGCTTCTCCACACGGCGCCGCCTCTGACATTCGTCTCGTCTTCAGCCTCGTATGCACCGGCCGTTTTGGCCACTGCTCGCCGTCTGCCTACCACTGAGGAGTTCGACCGAGCCATCGCTCCTACTCCAGTCAGAGCCGCACCGCCTGCCGCACCCGCTCTACCACCAGTCGCCCCCGCACCATCACCACAGCGCAGCGTTACGCGCCAGGAGCCAGCTAGAGAGGAGGTGGAGGTTGATTCTCCTGGACCGCTGAGTCTTGCCATCGGCAAGGGAAAGGAAATCTTCACTATCTCCGACTGAGAGCACCGAGTAGCCGCGCGTTATGCCTGCTTGTATGATGTGTTGTTTTATCTGTATGCTAGTTTGTATTGGTGTGTTTGCTGCTTTCCGGAGTAGTACGCTAGTTTTAATAACATGTCAGGAATGTGTACGCGCATCCTGAGTGCTGTATCGTGTGTTTGCTTTTCGCGTGTAAGATTTATGCTAAGCAGTTCTTCTCAGTGCAAAATCATTTGTGTTTCTTTGAAAACCTTGAAGTCTTTAAATTGTTGCCTTTGCAAGATTTTCCTTGTGCTGCACAGTTTTTTTCTCATGGGCTTTTGCAAAATAATACCCCAAACTGGAAAAATGTCTCGCCCGTGGACTCGCTCCATGCCCAATCAGCCAGAAGAGGTTTACGGGACACAGACTAGCAACAATTTCACTCAGGGTCAGTCCAGTCAACAAGACAGCGAAGCAGCCCTGTCTCAAGTCTGCCGTCTCTTCGAGCAAAGCCAACAACAGCACCAAGAGATGATGAATCATGTCATCAATATGGGAAACCACCGTGAGCCCTATCAACCACATTCCAAGTTATCTGAGTTACAGAAGACTCGCCCCTCAACTTTTGCTCACACCGATAGGCCGCTGGAAGCCGATGATTGGCTTCGTGACATTGAAAGGAAGTTGATTATTGCTCAGTGTTCAGATCATGAGAAGGTACTTTATGCACCACACTACCTTACTGGAGCAGCTGCAGCATGGTGGGAAAACTTCCTACACATGCATCCCAGTGAACACAACATCACCTGGGAAGAGTTCAAGGAAGGCTTCCGTGGGGCACACATCCCCAGGAGCATCCTAAAGATCAAGAAGAGAGAGTTCGATGACCTGAAGCAGAGAGGCATGTCAGTAACAGAATACAACGGTCAGTTTACCCAGCTATCTCGTTATGCCTACGACGAGCACATGACAGAAAGCAAGAAGATGGAAAAATTCCTGGACGGCCTGGCACCAGCACTAAGATGCCAACTGATAGTACACACTTTTCCGGATTTTAAAACTCTGGTTGATAAGGCCATTACCTTGGAGAATGTGCGCCGTAGTTTGGAAGATATCCGTAAGCGAAAGAGGGACAAGACGACTCTTGCTCGCCACAACCGAAGCAAGACTGAGGTTCCAAGGACAGACGCAAGGAGATCCACGACTACCGGTCCAAGGCCCGTCGGACAGTTTCATGCCAGGGACAAGGAATACACATACCGTCCAGGGGTCACCTGCTATGCTTGTGGTCAGGAAGGGCACTATGCTAAACAGTGCCCAAAGCCAAGGAACCCGGCACCCAAGCCAAACAATGGTGGAAACAATCCAGCCCCCAAGCGCAACAATTTCAACCCCAACAACAACCACCGGAAGGGTCACCTGAACCATGTGACCATGGAAGAAGCGCAGAATGCCCCATACATCGTGCTCGGTACGTTCCCTATCAACACAGTACCTGCCACGGTTTTGTTTGATTCTGGAGCTTCCCATTCGTTCATTTCGAGGAGTTTTGTTTTGCAACATGGTTTTCCGATACTTCCCTTGGAAAAATCTATGATCATCAAGTCCCCCGGAAATAAGCAAATCGCTCAGGGTTACTGTCAAGGAGTGGTCATTGAGTTTGAAGGACTACAATTCCAAGCAAATCTCATCGTGTTGGAGAGTAAAGGACTGGATGTCATTTTAGGGATGGACTGGTTGACCACCAACAAAGGATTCATTGACTGTTTCAATCAGACCGTGATTCTCACCCACCATCATGGCAAGACGATAAGGGTTACAGCTCAAGAGAGGCCACGATCACAGCAACCAAAACTGAACATAATGGACATTGCAGAACTGAGAAAGGTTCCAGTGGTATGCGAGTTTCCTGATGTGTTCCCTGAAGAACTACCAGGCATGCCACCAGACCGAGAGATAGAATTCAGCATTGAACTAGCACCTGGCACCGCTCCCATCTATAAGAAGCCTTATAGAATGGCACCCTCAGAATTGGTGGAGTTGAAGAAGCAGATAAAGGAATTATTGGACAAAGGATTTATTCGAGCCAGCTCCTCACCTTGGGGTTCGCCTGTGTTGTTCGCAAAGAAAAAGGATGGGACACTGAGACTGTGTATAGACTATCGAGCCCTCAATATGGTCACCATCAAAAACAAATATCCGATGCCACGGATAAATGATTTGTTTGACCAGCTCGCACAAGCCAAGGTATTCTCAAAAATTGATTTGAGGTCGGGATATCATCAACTGAAAGTTCGGACAGAAGATATCCCCAAGACAGCATTCACTTCCAGATATGGGTTATACGAGTTTACAGTGATGCCATTTGGACTAACAAACGCCCCCGCATATTTCGTCCACCTCATGAACAAAGTGTTCATGAAATTCATGGATAAGTTCGTTGTGGTATTTATTGACGATATTCTGGTTTACTCAAGGACACCAGAAGAGCATGCTGAGCACCTCAGAATTGTTTTGGGAGAATTAAGGAAACATCAGTTGTACGCCAAATTTAGCAAGTGCGAATTTTGGCTAAGACAAGTTGGTTTCTTAGGCCATATATTGAACCAAGAAGGTGTGGCCGTAGACCCAGAAAAAGTCAAGGCCATACTTGACTGGAAGCCACCAGCCAACCTTACTGATGTGCGGAGTTTCCTAGGAATGGCCGAATATTACAGAAGATTTATTGAAGGATTCTCCACTGTGGCAAAACCAATAACATAATTGCTCAAGAAGGACAAGAAATTTGTATGGACGGAAGCATGCGAGCAGAGCTTCCAAGAACTCAAGAAGAAGCTGACAACCGCACCGGTCTTAACTGTGCCAGACATACACAAGAGTTTTGAAGTTTATTGTGACGCGTCCCGAAAAGGTCTCGGATGTGTACTAATGCAGGATGGCAAAGTTGTCGCATATGCCTCCAGGCAGCTGCGAAAACATGAGGAAAATTACCCAACCCATGACTTGGAGCTAGCAGCAGTTATACATGCACTCAAGGAGTGGAGGCACTTTCTGTTGGGGAATCGCTGTGAAATATATACGGACCATAAGAGCCTCAAATATATTTTCACACAGCCAGAACAAATTTACGCCAACGACGCTGGTTGGAATTGGTCAAGGACTATGATGTCGGTATTCACTACCATCCAGGGAAAGCAAATGTAGTGGCCGATGCCCTTAGTCGAAACCCCAGCCCGGACAATGACAGTCCGCAAAACTTGAGGCCTGAGTTTCAACAAGAGTTCGCTAGGCTCAACATGATGTTAGTCTCCGAGGGCACCGTTTCAAACCTGGAGATACAACCCACCCTGGTGGAACAAATAAAGAAGGCTCAACAGGGACATCCCAGCATCGAAGGTATAAAGAAGAAAATGAACCTTGGCAAGACTTCAGAGTTCGTCACAGACAGTGAAGGAACATTATGGTACGGAGACAGACTTTGCGTACCTAACATTGAGGAACTCAAGCAACAAATCTTAACCGAAAGCCACACCGCTCCATACTCGATCCATCCTGGAGGAACCAAAATGTACAAGGACATTCAGGAAAGATTTTGGTGGCACGGTATGAAAAGAGATATAGCCACATTCATTGCTTGTTGCGATTCATGTCAGCGCATCAAGGCCGAGCATCAAAAGCCAGCAGGGCTACTCCAGCCAAACAGGATACCGGAATGGAAATGGGATGAAATAGGAATGGACTTCATTGTCGGATTACCCCGATCACAACGCGGAAATGACGCCATATGGGTCATCACAGACCGACTAACCAAGGTTGCTCATTTCATTCCCGTGAAGACTACCTACTCCACACAAAGACTGGCCAAACTTTATCTCTCCCGTATAGTTTGCTTGCATGGAGTCCCAAAGACTATAATATCAGACCGAGGCACACAATTCGTCTCCAAATTTTGGGATCACCTACAACAAGCTCTGGGCACGCAACTAGCTTTCAGTACAGCGTACCACCCTCAGACTGATGGACAAACGGAACGTGTAAATCAAATCCTAGAGGATATGCTAAGAGCCTGTGTGCTCACCTATGGATCCAGTTGGGAAGAGAGTTTGCCGTATGCCGAATTTGCTTACAACAACAGTTACCAAGCCAGCTTGCAAATGGCACCCTTTGAAGCATTGTACAGACAGAGGTGTCGTACCCCGCTGAATTGGTCAGAAACAGGTGACAGCCGTATCTTCGGCCCAGACATGCTTAAAGAGGCCGAGGAGAAAGTTAAACAAATCAGGGACAGACTCAAGACAGCACAGAGCCGACAAAAGAGCTACTATGATCAGAAGCATCGTGAGGTCAGCTTTGAACCCGGTGATTCCGTATACCTCCGAGTATCTCCTATGAGGGGTCTGCAACGGTTCAAAATTAAGGGAAAGCTAGCCCCAAGATTTATTGGACCATTTTGTGTAAAGGCACGAAGAGGCACGGTAGCCTACCAACTAGACCTACCCAAGGAGCTGTCAGACGTCCATGACGTATTCCACGTCTCACAGTTGAGGAAATGTGTGAGTAACCCGGAGAAGCATGTACCTCATGAGAACATTGAGGAATATCAATGAACCCCATTCTTGCAATTGCTCAGGATATGCAACCATATCTCACCTATAGAGAGAGGCCAGTAAAGATTTTAGAAGAGTCTGAAAGGAGGACCCGTCAGAAAACGACAAAATTTTTCAGGGTTCAGTGGAGCAACCACACTGAGGATGAAGCCACATGGGAAAGGGAAGATTTTCTCTGGGCAGAGTATCCATATCTACTTGAGGATCAGCAGAAATCTCGAGGACGAGATTTTTCCTAAGGGGGTAGGTGTTGTGACACCCAAGTTTTTATTTGGATTTTTCTTCAAAAGATTTTATTTGACTTGAGGGAGGTGATTTAAATTTTTTCTTCAAAAAGAACTCTCCCTTTCAAATATTCTTTTTATGGCAGAAGTTTTATTTGAATTCACCCAAGATCTGTCTTTGGTCTTGGAGGTTCTTGCTTTTTATTTTGACTCAAGACAAAATACTTTCCACTTGAGGAAAATGACTTTTGAAAATCCCTTTGAAAATGCACTATGGCTTTTGAAATAACCCTTTGCCACTTTCAACTATTCCTTCTTGCCATGGCCTCAGTGTAAATCCATTCTCCTAAACTTTCCCTCACCTTTGGATCATGATTTGCATCAAATCCAGCAAGTTGAACCTCCCCTATGATCATCTTCCATTTAAATCTTATTCAAACAAATTTTTGTCTTCTATTCTAGCCATTGGTGATTTACAAAGGAACTCCATTTTCTGTCTTGATTTTTGCCCCCAAACCTTTTCCCCTTCCTAGTCCTTTGAACCCTCAACCAAGATCCATGAAGATCCACTGGTCTCCAGTTCAAATTTTATAAACTACACTTGCTGCAAGTTTGGACCAGATTTGTCAAATTTGGTGAAATTCATTCATATCCTTTTCCAAAAATTCCAAGAAAAATCAGGCAGCCTCTGGGTGCATTGAGTGGTCACCTCACCAAGTTACAGCCCCAGAAAATTTTTCCTCATAGCCAAATCATTCTGTCGAGCACCTATAGTGCATTGTCAATATCAAGTTTCAGTTAAGTTCAGAGAACCTTGCAGTGCACTGTCGTTTTCTTCAGAACCCGACGTCGATCTCGCCAGTGCCACCGTGTCGCCTTGCTCCTCGTCCCCTCCCTCTTGTTCCTGCACCGCACGAACGCCTGGCACCTTGCAGACGTCGGCGACGAGCAGCAGAAGGTGCGCCGCCCCGTGACCTACGCCAGCGGCGGCTTTGCGGCCTCCAGCGGGAGGCACGGCGCTGACGGCGCCACCCAGCGCCGCCCAAGCCACCGGAGCTCGCCGCGTGGCCTTCCGCTCCCCCGAACGCGCCGCCACCCTCGTCGTGAACCGCAGGGCGCGGAGCGCGCTCTCTGCCGCCGTCGAGCCCGTGCGGTCACCTCACCGTGGACCGACGCCATTACGCCAAGACCAACTCCGTTTAGCTGTGGAATGGCACCAGTAACCTCCACTGATGCTGCCTGGCCACTCAAACCTCCTGCCAATCCACTGCATCACCGTAATCGCTCGCCGGAGATTCTCCGTTCACGGCCACCCCGTCGATCCGCCTATAAATAGAGGCCCCGAGCTTCTACTCGAGCACGCACCATCCCTGCACTCCACCTAGAGCACGCCTAGCCACTGGAAGAGCCCCGAGGAGGTCTCCTTCCTCGACTCCGGCCGCCGCGACCCGCCACGGGATCCAGCTCGATTCGCCCCCGTGTGTGCACCTCCGCCTCCCTTCTCTTGCCAATAGCTTCACCATGCATCCCTCCTTCTGACCCGCGCTTCAATTCGAAGTTTGCAGCCCTCCACCGGAGTTCTCCACCACCACCCGAACCGCCGTCCGCCGGAGAAAGTGTCGCCGTTGACGTGGTGCTCCCCGTTGGTCGAGTCCACCACCCATCGACGCGGAAGAACACGGTGAAGCTCTTGTTACCCTCCGATCCTCCTAACTCGCCGTGGTTCGACGCCGGTGTCCACCGCAGTCTTCGGGCGCCGGCGAGCTTTTCAAACCTGACATGTGGACCCCGCATGTCAGCCTCTGTTCTATTCTTTCGCGAACCGTTTTCTGTTGGCGCCTTCGGGAAAAATACGCTTTCCCTCTTTAGCTAGCGCATTTCTTACCGAAGCCTTTTCTGGTTTCTCAGTTTAAACCCTGGAACTTTTCTATTTCATTACAGATAAGTCCCTGGACAGAAACCTTTATAACTTTTTATTAAAAAGGGATTTTTGAGTGATTCTTTTTCTGACAGTCTTAAAATTTTGTCTAGTTTTTTATGAGATTTATTTGGAATTTTTTTGGAGAAGTTTCTGTGCACCCATTGGTTTTCACGTTAGTACCCATTTTCGTGATTGTCGTAGGTTCCGAAAGAGGTGACGGAGCCGCGAACTCCGCCGAGCTAGACTCCGACTTCTCTGAACCAGGCAAGCATGTTTGAACATTTGATATGATAAGTGTTTTGCATGTTTGCTTGAAAGTTTGTGCGTGGCATATGGGTGTCGATAAATACCTCGTTGCTCGTAAGGCAACTACCCGCATGTTCTAAAGTTGCGATGATCTCTGATGAGAGATGGCCTAATCATGTGGTGACATGAAGGGCAACAAGGTGGTACTGTTGTAGCATACCAGCCTTGCGTCATCCGACTTTCTCCGACGTTAACGTGGACGGAGTCACGTTATCGTTCTTTTCCCCTCCATGTTCCAAAGTTGTGATGATCTCTGATGAGAGATGGCCTAATCATGTGGTGACATGAAGGGCAGCAAGGTGGTACTGTTGTAGCATACCAGCCTTGCGTCATCCGACTATTTCCGACGTTAACGTGGACGGAGTCACGTTATCGTTCTTTTTCCCCTCCGTGCTACCACATGTTTCATTTGCCAGGATGCGGTTTAGTAAGTTGGTAACCTCTTTCCGTGTACACACCAAACAGAGAGGCCGGGATGATGGTACCTTGGCCCAGGATTAAAGCCAGTCATCCGGTTAGGGGGCATGGGTGTTTCCGGTTGGGACCGAGAGGGGGGGGCACCCCCTTAGAGCGCGCGTATAGAAATTTGATCCCATGCTACGCGAGGTTGTAGCCTCCCCGTCTCAAGGTTTTTCTTGAACGTTGCCGAGGGTGATCCCTGGCTTCGGAAGGTTGAATCGGGTGTGTACTGGTTAGACGTGTTTCTTCCAAAACACCGTAGACGGAACTAGTCCCCGTGACTACTGAAATCCGTTGGCTGTGGTTAAGTACAAACTCTGCAGAGTCAATTCCTTCCAAGTCATCGTATCCATGATCAAGTAGTGAAATCAGTATATCCATATCTATCCGCGTGGAATACTTGTCCCCGGTGAACAAGCTCAAGTGCTAAATCCAGATTCATTATTATTCCTGTGGATGGACTAACTTTATTTTTGTCTCGTACGTGTGATGATTTATGTTCCCGAACTATTGTATTATTGAGCTACAATATAAGCCCTTTATGAGACGTCGCGCAGACGTCCGACTGTGGCGTATTTTGTTTGTTTTCTTACATTAAATATAAGCCCTTTATGTGATGTCGCTCTGACGTCCGACTGTGGCATGCACTACCTGTATTTCAGTTAAAAGCCCTTTATGTGGTGTCGCCCTGACGCCCGACTGTGGCATTATTATTCTGCATTTTCCTCTCGAGGAGTCTTTCAGACACTCGTTTGGCACTAGCATTATTATTCTGCATTTTCCTCTCGAGGAGTCATTCAGACACTCGTTTGGCACCAGTACTATTATTCTCGTAGTTTCCTCTCGAGGAGTCTTTCAGACACTCGTTTGGCACCAGTATTATTATTCTGCAGTTTCCTCTCGAGGAGTCATTCAGACACTCGTTTGGCACCCGTATTACTATTCTTGCAGTTTCCGCTCGAGGAGTCATTCAGACCCTCGCTTGGCACCCAGTATTTATTATCTCTATGTCTGAACCCACTAGTTAACTTGTTCATATGCTTCGTGTTTACATTTGTTATATCTTATGTCCGAACTGTCTTGCGAGTACTTTCATAGTACTCACCTGGCTTGTTGATTTGGCCAGATGTTGACGAAGGCGATCTCTTGGATGAAGAGTTTGATAGCGCGTCCGACGCCTAGAGGAGTCCCAGTCAGTCCCGCGCGATCCCGGATATTGGTCACTTGTATTATATACGCTTCCGCCACCCGCAATAAGTCTCCTCGAGCCTCACTCCGACGCTCGATGAGCTGTAGTCTTCAGGAGTCATATCACTCGCTTCGCGGTGATATTTCCACCACCGTTATTATCGTGAGTTAGTAGTTATGCCATCCTATCCGCCGTCTTGTTTGTCGGCGTGCATGTAATAAATTGTTGGGCAGTCTCCGCTCAACCTTGTATTATATTTAGTACTCCTGGTATTTTTCTTCTGTGACACAGATATTGTCTACCAGTGAGAAGGAATTCTTCCTTACTAGTCCGTAAAAGGGATTGGTCTCTCAATAATTAATTTTATTGAAAAACCGGTCGTGACAGCTACTGTTATGATATAATGATGCTAGAAAAGGTGATTGAAATTATCATTGATCAAACTTGTGCACCTGCTAGCATTCACACTTCATAAATTATTTCTTTTATCATTTACCTACTCGAGGACGAGTAGGAATTAAGCTTGGGGATGCTGATACGTCTCCAACGTATCTATAATTTATGAAGTATTCATGCTATTATATTATCCATCTTAGATGTTTTATATGCATTTATATGCTATTTTATATGATTTTTGGGACTAACCTATTAACCTAGAGCCCAGTGCCAGTTTCTGTTTTTTCCTTGTTTTTGAGTTCTACAGAAAAGGAATACCAAACGGAGTCCAATTGACGTGCCAATTTTTGACGATTTTTTATGGACCAAAAGAAGCCCCCGGAGTAAAAGAGTTGGGCCGGAAGAGTCCCGAGCCGTCCACGAGGGTGGACGGCGCGCCTTACCCCCCTGGGCGCGCCCCCTGCCTCGTGGACGACTCGAAGACCCCCCCTGACGTGAAACCAATGCCAAAAATTCCTATAAATACAGAAACCCCCAGAAAGAAACCTAGATCGGGAGTTCCGATGCCGCAAGCCTCTGTAGCCACCAAAAACCAATCGGGACCCTTTTCCGGCACCCTGCCGGAGGGGGGATCCCTCACCGGTGGCCATCTTCATCATCCCGACGCTCTCCATGACGAGGGGGAGTATTTCACCCTCGGGGCTGAGGGTATGTACCAGTAGCTATGTGTTTGATCTCTCTCTCTCTCTCTCATGTTCTTGATTTGGCACGATCTTGATGTATCGCGAGCTTTGCTATTATGGTTGGATCTTATGATGTTTCTCCCCCTCTACTCTCTTGTAATGGATTGAGTTTTCCCTTTGAAGTTATCTTATCGGATTGAGTCTTTAAGGATTTGAGAACACTTGATGTATGTCTTGCATGTGCTTATCTGTGGTGACAATGGGATATTCACGTGATCTACTTGATGTATGTTTTGGTGATCAACTTGCGGGTTCAATGAACTTATGCATAGGGGTTGGCACTCGTTTTCGTCTTGACTCTCCGGTAGAAACTTTGGGGCACTCTTTGAAGTACTTTTGTGTTGGTTTGAATAGATGAATCTGAGATTGTGTGATGCATATTGTATAATCATACCCACGGATACTTGAGGTCACATTGGAGTATCTAGGTGACATTAGGGTTTTGGTTGATTGTGTCTTAAGGTGTTATTCTAATACGAACTCTTGGATAGATCGAACGGAAAGAATAGCTTCGTGTTATTTTACTATGGACTCTTGAATAGATCGATCAGAAAGAATAACTTTGAGGTGGTTTCGTACCCTACAATAATCTCTTCGTTTGTTCTCCGCTATTAGTGACTTTGGAATGACTCTTTGTTGCATGTTGAGGGATAGTTATATGATCCAATTATGTTATTATTGTTGAGATAACTTGCACTAGTGAAAGTATGAACCCTAGGCCTTGTTTCAACGCATTGCAATACCGGTTTCGCTCACTTTTATCATTAGTTACCTTGCTGTTTTATATTTTCAGATTACAAAAACCTATATCTACCATCCATATTGCACTTGTATCACCATCTCTTCGCCGAACTAGTGCACCTATACAATTTACCATTGTATTGGGTGTGTTGGGGACACAAGAGACTCTCTGTTATTTGGTTGCAGGGTTGTTTGAGAGAGACCATCTTCATCCTACGCCTCCCACGAATTGATAAACCTTAGGTCATCCACTTGAGGGAAATTTGCTATTGTCCTACAAACCTCTGCACTTGGAGGCCCAACAACGTCTACAAGAAGAAGGTTGAGTAGTAGACATCAAGGAGGATTCAGAGACAGATGACCAGTCGTATCCCCCCCCGAGGTGCATGCTCTAACTTGGCAGGGTCATATTGCTCATATCATGCATATGATGTCTTGCATTGCCATGTCATCTGCTTAGATTAGACATGCTTTGTGTGAATGCCTCTTGTTTGCTTTCTATATCAGATATGTGAATTATGCAATGCCATGTTTTTCAGCCAGTTATCATATATGTGAATTATGCACCGCCATGTAGCCAGGCATCATATATGTGAATTATCTCATGCCATCTTTTTTTCATTATGTATTCCATTTGTCCATGTGTATATTGAACTACTCTTCATGTGTATCAGCCATTTGAGCCGGTTATGAAAAAATCAGGAGTGAAAACAAGGTCTTCAGAGCAGGCAATGGTACCTGTTGAAGCATATATCTCGATAGTTATAGGGAGCTCCTCAGAGGAGGATTCAGAGACAGATGACTAGTCCTATATCCCACCTGAGGTATATGCTCTAAGTTTCAATGTTTATATTTCTCATATCATGCATACGGTGTCTTGCATTGCTTAGTTTAGACATCATATGCACAATATTGAATTCCATCTGCTTAGTTTAGAGATCATACATGCGAGTGCCAGTTGCTTAGTATATGAATCAATTATGTCAATTGTATCATGCCATCCTGTATACTTAGACAACATGTATGTGAATTATTTCATCCCAACCTATTTTAAAAAGACATCATAGAGTTTTGTCATGTCATCCTGTTTAGATACTCATCATATGTTGAATTATGCCATTATATCCTGTTAATTTATCCATCATATATCTAAAACTGTGTCATGCTATCCTGTTTAGTTAGGCATCATATATGTGAAATTGTGTCATGTTGTCCTGTTTGGTTAGACAACATATATGTGAATTACCACATTTCTCTATCATACAATGTCTGTACGTTCAATTTATTTTCTTTTTTATCAGCCATTTGAATTGGAGGGGGTGATGGCAGTATCTAAAGGAGCAAAAACCCGTTCTTCACAAAAGACAGTGCTACCCGTCAATGCAGATAGAACCATGGTTGTACTGGCCCACAAACTAGCCACCACACATAATCGAGACTCTTCCAGATTGCACACTTACACCATTGGGAAGAGAACCAGCTACAACCCATCTAACCCCAACCCCAGCGGATAGTAACCCACTTCTAGTTGACAAAGCACCATGTCCACCACAGAGTACCCCCACACGAGCAGTTTGTAAAGCAACTGCAGTGCCCAAAGCACGAAGACCACCACATCGAACCCAAACTCCACGTTTAAAGCAGAAAAGCAACTGTTCTCAGGTCAGATTCTGTAGCTATGGTCCATACTCCTTTGTTGTTGCATCACTGTATTTACTCATACCAACTACTTTCGAATTTGAAGGATCCAATTGAAACTCCAATGGCGCAACAGGTATGTTTTAAACCTATTTCTTTAACTGGATTGCTGTTCTAACTTCTTGCTCTATGTTGATTTCAGTTTCAATTGTATAAATAGTTATGTTCTCATGTGATGCAAATTACAAGTGTTGCCAATGCTATGTAGTTTCTCACCTTATATTCTGTCTATGCTGTTGTGTCTTAAAAATATGAGTTGAACTGTGTCTCTATCTTGATTTGGCAACATAAACTAGAATGATATGGACAATACAGTGACCATAGTACATAGATATATGTTTGTTTCATGCTGTTATCCTGTCCACCTTACTACTGAACCGGTTTACCAAAATGAGTTTCGTATACTACATGCTAAACCTATGATGTGTCTGCTTGTTTCTCTTGCAGTATGCGAACAGAATATTGGAGAAGAGCACCCCACTATGCAATGGTAGAGAAAGCAATGAAGATAAGGTTCAAGATAGTGAGATAGCCCTGTTGGTCTCCAAGAAAGGTGATAAAAACGATCTTGTAGACAGTGAGAAAACCCCACAGTAACGCTTTGATGTAGTGTTCGAGTTACTGGCCAGTACCGCTGGCACAAGCTCTTTGAACTCGCTGCCTGAATCACTTCGGCTTCTTCAATCTCAGCTACAAGCTAAAAGGCATCGGTCAACTGTGCTGCGGCAAGAAGCCGAAGGACTGAGGAAGTCCCTGCAGAATTCGGATGCATACTTTCTTGTGCAACAGCAAGTGCTGGAGGATTTAAGCGCCAAACAAGAGAAAGTTAATAAGCTTGCTAAGCATCTTGCCAACATTATGGGTACCCAGGATGTTGTTTCTTGAGCTCTTCTGAAGTTGTTTCAGTTCTGGACTTGTTTTGCTGCGGCATTTATTTGCACTGGGGCCAAGTTTGACAACCAGTGTATATGATATGCGGCTTTGTTCCCTATATTTCCTCTGGTGGCGAACTTTGATGCCCAGTGGATGTAATATGTGTAATAGCTGCTGTGATAGCCTAGCGTAAGTTGCTTGCTTATTTATTTCCTTGTTGTCTTGTTTATTTGTTTGCTTGTAGTCAGTGTAGTACTTTTGCCGCGGTTTGCTAGTGGCCACAATAACCTATTTTTTAAAACTAGTCCACAATAACCATGGGCTACATATTTACTGTAGTTACCATGGGCCTCCTACGGGCCGTAGAAACAATGGGCCTTCTAAGGGCCGTAGAAACGATGGGCCTTCTATGGGCCGTAGCATCAATGGGCCTTCTACGAACCGTTTGATCGATCGGCCAAACATGGGCCAATAACAGACCGCATTATGGGCCGTAAACGGGCTAGATTTGGAATCGTCCGTTCATGGGCCGACCATAACGGGCCGTCGTTAATCTACCGTATTTGATGATGCTAAGAAAACGGCCCAACGGATTAATGGGCCGCAGACGGGCCGATTGTAACCACGGGCTGAATTTGGCCCATAAGCAAAAAAGGGCAGTAACGGGCCGTAAGTAACCGAATGCTGGAAATAAGACCAAGAATAAATGGGCCCTTAGAAGGCCGAAAGATAACACGGGTTGGAAACGGCCCAATAGAATAATGGGCTATTAATGGGTATAAAGCGGTACACTGTTCATTGCGGGCCAGATTCACCACGGGCCATTAATGGGCCAAGAGTTACAAATAGCCTCATATGGGCCGAAAGACATCATGGGCCATACATGGGCCGGAAGTTACAACGGGCTGGAATCATATTAGACGGCCCAGATGAAGGCTTAATTTCGGTAGGCCGTAACGGGCCGTGAGTTAGCGGGCCGTAAATGGGCTATATACGAACAGGCCGTTAAGAGGCTTTCCGTGGGCCAGCCCGTTACCATTTGACCAAGTCAAATGGGCCGGCCTTTTCACCGGAATGGGCCTCTGATGGTCCATGCCATGTGTCGACATATCATAGGCGCCTCCTGTCCAATGAATGGATGACATCTGTCCCAACGGTGAGCCAACACGTGTTTCCTCCGGCCAATGACAATTTTACACGTGGAAAATCCTCATTAGTCCAGGCTGTTAACGGGTTATTAGATCCAAAACCGGACCCGATAGCTTAACGGCGACCCGTTACGGTGGATGCCACATGTCGGTCACCCTTGACGAAAGCACTTCTATCGTCATGGAAGTGGACACTTCCGTGATGATAATTTTGGTAATGTCATGGAACACTTCTACGACAGCACAAGTATGACTATCTTGATTCCGTCATAAAATCGTCATGGATGTACATGCATGACAGAAAACGTGACCTACTATGACAAACACGTTTCATCACCGAAGTGTATTTTTTTGTAGTGACTTATGCATTAGATAGAGAGATATATAGCGCGTGTGTGAGAACGGGCCGAGGCATAGTGCATCTACGTGTAAAAGGTGGTTCTACGCATTAAATTAAAAATATATGGCATTATTATTTTTGGATGAGATCATGAATTTTGCAATTTGCGTATGAACGAAAATCGGTCTATCAAACACCCATACTCTATTGAATTCTAGCATGTGCATGTGTTTATTTCATATTATCGATCCATAGAGTGAGAGCGGTTTGAAATACACGCAATGCATTGCTTTTGCAATTCATATATAAACATTAATTAGTGCACTCCATGTTGTTAGTGCGAAGCACTTTATGCATTTGTCACTTACATGGATACATTCCAAATTGCTAGCTATGAAATAGAATACATGTTGAACAACATAAAGGGGTTCCGAAGATCCGAATTCATAGGAAGTGCATTCATCTATTTGAATCCGAGATAATGGCATTTGTATATCAGATCTAAAAGGGGGCATCAATCTTTGTTGTGCGTTTGAACATGCTATATATTCATACGCATGTCTAACTTTTTTTTGCAACCAAGGAGATTATATCTGGAACCATGCATGAACTGAGGTAAGTTGCATATTTTTTAATATATACTTGTGTACAATGTATATTGAAATGTACCCCCTCCATCCAAAATAATCTTAGTTTTAGGATTTTCAAGAGTAAAGATTTGTGAAGTTTGCAAATCCTGAAAGTTCAATTCAAGAGAACCGAAAACGTTAATGCTTATGCTCCCAAATATTGAACGAAGCGCCAAATAAGCCTCTGGTCACCCGAAACCGCGCGAGACTAATGTTTGGTGGTAGGAAATTACTGTCCTGACTCTAGACCGTGTAGCCTATCGGCCCGATGTCCAAAGGTCTAATCCGGGGTAGGTTTGTAACTTCACCAAGACGCTAGTCTCAACCGCCTCCGAGAAGCATTCATACGCCGTGGGCGCCTAAACACCCATGCGCTCGGCTGAAATCTATCTGGCCCACCATTTAGGACACCTGAGATTACTGCCCTACCCCCAACCCACAATATGTCCGAAATTTTAGACGGGGGCAAAGTTTGTAACTTTCCCCAAACTTCAAACAAGCGCGTCCCAAACCGAAACATTGTTCTCCCTTAGTTCCCCCTCCCTCTGTTTTCCCATTCATACTCCATGGGCGCCAAAACGCCCTTTCCACTAGCCGCGAAACCCCAGCCTCCTCCGTCCTCCACCTCATCGCGCCCAATCCACCGCCGCCCTCCTCCATCATGCCGGAGCCGGTACCCCGACGTCGTCATCCAACGCAAACGCAACCGCAACGCCCTCAAGGACTTAGCAGCTGAAGCCGTGGCAGAGCTGCCTCCACGACGCTGACGCCGACGTGCGCCGTACCAGAACCACTTCGACCACGCCGTCCTGCGCCTCACCTCTGCCGCTCCACTGTTGCAACCGTCCACCGCACCGGAACTGTTCCCACTACGCCGTTGTTCGCCGCCTCGGATCTGGTTCCCTGCCGCCAATAGACGGCCACTGCACCACACTCAACAACTTGGCCATGGGTTCATCCAAGGCTCCATCGTCCTCCACAACTTCTCGTTTCCAGCGAACCACAAGAAAATCGTTGGAAAACAGAAGGGGGACACAACACTGCCAGCAGAAAGAGGTACTCCACTTCCCTTATTCGTGCAAATCTTACGTATCTGCTCACACTGTATTCATCCCATGAAAGACACTAGTTGAGCGCTTCTTACTGCATCTTCTTCGTGATACTAAATGCACAAGGTTTCCTCCCATTTACTATTTCACCTTGTCTAGAGGTCAGTAGCCCGCCTGGATTTCAAGGTCAGTTTAATCGCAATTAAAAGAAGCAGCACCCACTTAGGCGCGCGGAGAACCTAGTCCGCCTGTTCGCCGGGGAGGCGGCGCATCGGTGTCTATCATAGGGGTGTGGGGCGCAGGAGCTACTTGCACCCGATCTGGAGGTCGGCGGGGCTTGAAGGGATGGCCAGGGGCGGTGCCAAGCACGGCGGTGCGGTGAGGTCGAGGGAGGGTGGAGATAGGGGACTGGGCCGGTGGTCGCTGGCGTTTCGAGGAAGATCGTAACACTGACTGGCTGAGGTAGACGAAGGCGATCTGCACGTTCTTTGTACATCGGACGGTGCAGAAAAAATGGAGTGACCTAGTTGTTTTCAGTCGACTGTTATTTTCATAGGACCACACCTTATGGTGTGCTGGAGGAGCATCTGCATTTCCCAGCCATCCTTGTGCTCATATTTCAAAATCCTAGAATCTAGTAATTTCGTGTGCCATGCATGTTGTAGAGATATCATATGTCTCCCGTCATTTATTTCTCACCAACCTGCTATCTGCTACCTTTACACTGTACTACTTGTGCACACACTTCACCCATACTCACACTATTGTTTTATGCATGGGTATTTCAGACTCTGACGCAGTGTTGATGAATACAAAAAAGAAAAGATAGAAGTCGCTCCAGTGTAATTTGAAGATAAGCACTAAGCGTTTCAGCGCTCTAAAGGGTGCAGTGTCAGCAGATGGAGACAGTAAACGTAGCTTTGCATTTGATGATCTCAATTGCCACACACAACCATCCTAGGTGTTTGCTTTAACTTGGCGCTATCAAATGTGGTTGCATGTTGCATATGGTGTATAGCTTGTATTGCTTCCAATTTGGTTAAATTGCATCTGCTTGGTTTACACATTATACCTTTGATAATGACATGCCTTCCTGTTTTTGATACATACTACATATGTCTATTAACCATATTCGTACATCAAACTAATGCGCTTTTGTATCCCTCATCAATCACTTATGATGAGACATTCACCCTAGTGGGTTACTATGAGATGCGCTACTCGTTTAAAGAGTGCAGTGTCATCCTCCCACATGATTCTCAAGAAATAGCAAAGCTAAATGAAGATAGTCAACGTAGCTCTCTAGGTGATGACCGCAATTCCCCCACACCACCATCGCAGGTGCTTGCTCTTACTTGGCAGTGTGATATGTGGTTGCATGTTGCATATGGTGTCTACCTTGTAATGCTTCTAACTAGGGTAAATTGCATCTGCTTAGTTAACACATTATACCTATGAATATGACATGCCTTCCTGTTTTTGGTACATACTACGTCTTTCTATTAACCATGTTCTTACATCAAACTACTTTTCTTGTGTATCCCTCATCAATCACTTCTGACGAGACACCTTCAAGTTGACAGTGTAATATTGGTTGCATCTTGCATATCATTTCAAACATGTATTGCCTCTAATTTGTTGAAGTGCCACTTATAATGAGACACATCTAACTTGGTAGAGTGATTTTGGTTGGATCTTTCATATGGTGTCTAGATTGCATTGCTTCCAATTTGTTGAAATGCCTTCTGCTTAGCGTTTTTCGTACATATTCCATCCTCCTACAATGTGGTTGCCATACATAAAAGTTGTGTTCGTCAGTATCATGCATCAACGAATTTGGAAGTGCGAATTTCATTCCTTTTTCTTGTGTGTTTACTTGACAAGGCAAAATCTAAAAGGACGAAGGCACGGAATGATGGTGGTCCTCTGGAGCAACCGAAACAGATGATCTCTGCAGATTCTCCTGCTACTCCTACTGCAGTGCAAGTTCCAAATCTCATCTCCCCTACTCCACAACCCCAGGTGCTTGCTCTAACATGGCAGTGTGATATCTGGTTGCATGTTGCATATGGTGCCTAGCTTGTATTGCTCCTAATTTGTTAAATTGCATCTCCTTAGCTTACACATTATACATGTGAATATGACACGCCTTCCTGTTTTTGGTACATACTACATCTGCCTATCACACCATGTTCTTACATCAAACTACTGTTCTTGTGTATCCTGCATCTATCGCTTATGATGAGACAGTCACGCCCGTGGGTTAGTATGAGACGCGCTACTCTTATAAAGAGTGTAGTTTCATCCTCTCCACATGATTCTCAAGAAACAGCAAGCCTAAATGAAGATATTGAACGTAGCTCTGTACTTGAAGACCACACTTCCCCTACACCAACATCACAGGTGCTTGCTCTAACTTCACAGTGTGATATGTGGTTGCATGTTGCATACGCTTTCTAGCTTTTAATGCTTCTAATTACGGTAAATTGCATCTGCTTAGTTTACACATTATACCTATGAATATGACATGCCTTCCTATTTTTGGTACACACTACATCTATGTGTTAACCATGTTCTTACATGAAACTACCTCTCTTCTGTATCCTGCATCAACCACTTACGATGAGACACCTTTATTCTTTCCATATTGCATATTATTTCTAGCATGTTGCCATGTATTGCTTCTAATTTGGTCAAATACATTTATTAGGCCACCCTTTTAATTTGGTAGAGTGATATTGGTTTCATCTTTCATATGGTTTCTAGCTTGCATTGCTTCTAACTAGTTCAAACACCTTGTGCTTAGTTTACACTTTATACATCATACATGTCAATATGTCATGTCGTCCTGTTTTTCATACATATTCCATCCTCCTATCATGCGGCTTGCCTTACATGAAAGTAGTGTTCGTCAGTATCATGCATCAATGAGTTCTGAAGAGCAAATTTTATTCCTTTTTCTTGTGGGTTTGACTTGACAAGGCAAAATCAAAAAAGAGGAAGGACAAGAGTAAGGAAGGCAATGATGGTGGTCCTCTGCAGCAATGTAAACGGAGCATCTGCACGGATTCTCCTTGTACTACTAGTGCATTACAAGTTCCAAGTCTCCGCTCCCCTACTCCACCATCCAAGGTGCTTGCTCTAACTTGGCAGTGTGATATCTGGTTGCATGTTGCATATGGTGTCTAGCTTGTATTGCTCCTAATTAGTGTAAACTGCATCTGCTTAGCTTACACATGATACGTGTGAATATGACACGCTTTCCTATTTTTGGTACATACTATATCTGTCTATCGCACCATGTTCTTACATGAAACTACTCTTCTTGTGTATCCTGCATCAGTCACTTATGATGGGACACCTTTAAGTTGGCAGTGTGATATTGGTTTGCGTCTTGAATATGATTTCTAGCATGTAGTGCTTCTAGTTTGATGAACGCCACCTATGACGAGACAGTTTTAATTTGGCAGAGTGATATTGATTGCACCTTCCATATGGTGTCTAGCTTGAAGTGCTTCTAATTTGTTGAAGTGCCTTCTGCTTAGTTACCACATCATAGGTGTGAATATTTCAAGCCGTCCAGTTTTTCGTACATATTCCATCCTCGTATCATGACTTCGCCTTTCATCAGAGTAGTGTTCATCAGTATCATGCATGAATGAGTTCTGAAGAGCGAATTTTATTCCTTTTTCTTGTCGGTTTGACCTTACAATGCAAAATCAATAAAGCGGAAGGAAATTGGTAAGGCATTGGATGATGGTGGTCCTTCCGAGCAACTGAAACGGAGGGTCTCTACAGATTCTACTCTGCCAACCTCCCAACAAGAATCGCAAGATAACACAAGGCTAGACAGTCAACGTAGCTGTGTAGATGATGACCACATCTCCCCTACTCCACCATCACAGGTGCTTGCTCTAACTTGGCACTATTATATGTGGTTGCATGTTGCGTATGATGTCTAGCTTGTATTGCTTCTAACTTTGTTGAATTGCATCTGCTTACTTTACACATAATGCCTGTGAATATGACACGTGTTCCTATTTCTAGAACATACTATATCTGATCACACCATGTTCTTACATCAGACTATTGTTCTTGCATATCCCGCATCAGTCACTTATGATAAGGCACCTTTAAGTCGCCACTGTGATATTGGTTGTGTCTTGCATATGATTTCTAGCATGTACTGCTTCTAATTTGTTTAAACGCCAGACAGTTTGAACTTGGCAGAGTGATATTGGTTGCACCTTTCATATGGTGTCTAGCTTGCAGTGCTTCTAATTTGTTGAAATGCCTTCTGCTTAGTTACCACATCATAGGTGTGAATATGTCACGCCATCCTGTTTTTCGTACATATTCCATCCTCGTATCATGTGTTTGCCTTTCATCCGAGTAGTGTTCGTCAGTATCATGCATGAATGAGTTCTGAAGAGCGAATTTTATTCCTTTTTCTTATCGGTTTGACTTCACAATGCAAAATCAATACAGTTGAAGGAAATTAGTCCGGCAGTGGATGATGGTGGTCCTTCGGAGCAACTCAAACAGAGGGTCTCTACAGATTCTACTCCGCCATCCTCGCAACAAGATTCGCAAGAAAACACAAGGGTGGACAGTCAACGTAGTTGTGTAGATGATGAGCACATCTCCCCTACTCCACCATCACAGGTGCTTGCTCTAACTTGGCACTATTATATGTGGTTGCATGTTGCGTATGATGTCTACCTTGTATTGCTTCTAACTTTGTTGAATTGCATTTGCTAACATTACACTGCATGTGAATATGACACATGTTCCTGTTTCTAGAACATACGTGTAGATGATGAGCACATCTCCCCTACTCCACCATCACAGGTGCTTGCTCTAACTTGGAACTGTTATATGTGGTTGCGTGTTCCGTATGATGTCTAGTTTGTATTGCTTCTGATTTTGTTGAATTGCATTTGCGTAGCTTACAACTTATACCTGCAACGATCACTTACCCATAAGACACATTTAACTTGGGAGTGTGATGTAGGTTGCATCTTGCATTGTCTTCTAGCTTGTACTGCTTCTAATTTCTTGAAATGGCACTTACGATGAGACACTTTTTACCTGATAGAGTGATATTGGTTGCATGTTCATATGGTGCCTAGCTTTCATTTCTTCTAATTTTGTTGAAATGCCTTCTGCTTACTGTTTTTCATACATATTCCATCCTCCTATTGTACGTGTGAATATGCAATGCTGTCTTTTTTTGTATATATTCCATCCTCCTATCCTACGCTTGCCTTACATCAAAGTAGTGTTCATATGTATCATGCATCAACCAGTTATGCAGAGCTAATTTTATTCATCTTCTTGTGGTTTTGACTTCATAAGGCAATATCAGAAAATAGGAAGGAAAAGAGTAAGTTAGGGGATGTTGGTTGTCCTCCGGACTGAGGCAAACAGAGACTCTCTAGATTTGCCACTGCTACTGCTAATGAAGTTGAAGTCCCAGGTCTACATGATGAGTTCATCTCTCATACTCCACCATCGCAGGTGCTTGCTCTAAGTTGACAGTGTGATAATTGGTTTCATGTTGCATATGTTGTCTAGCCTGTATTTCTTCTATTTTCATTAAATTGCACCTGCTAAGTTTATACGCTATACATGTGCATATGACATGCCTTTCTGTGTCTAGAATACACTGCATCTATCTATCATACAATGTTCTTACATCAAAGTACTGTTGTTGTGTATCCCGCATCAGTCACTCATGATTGGACGCTTTTAACATGGCAGTTTGATAGTGGTTGCATCTTGCATTGATTTCTACGTTGTACTGCTTCTAATTTTCCAAAATGCCACTTATGACAAGACACATTTAACTTGGCAGAGTGATATTGGTTGCATCTTTCATATGGTGTCTAGCTTGCATTACTTCTATTTTCTTGAAAATCCTTCTGCTTAGTTTACACATCGTAGCTATGAATATGTCACGTCGTCCTATTTTTCTTACATATTCCATCCTCATACGGTTGTCTTACATCAAAGTATTGCTTATCTATATCATGCATCAATGAGTTCTGAAGAGCGATTTTATTCTTTTGTGTTGTGGGTACGGCTTGAGATGGCAAAGTCAAAAAAGAGCAAGGAAAAGAATAGTATAGGGACTGGTGTTACTCGTCGGGTGAAACGAAAAGGATCTGCCCTTGAGATTCTACTGGTACTTGTAGTGCAGTAGAAGGTCCAAGTCCACCGGCTAAATCTAGAAACACAATATCACCCGCTCCACCAGCTGCAGCATCTGCTTCAATTGTACCACCATCTCAACGAGTTACTCGTTCGTTTGCTCCGGAACTGGCCAGTTCCCAAGCTGCCTTCACACCTAACACTACTTCCAAAGCACTGCTGACACAACAGGACTTGGCAAGATCATATGAACCTCATGAGCATCAACACCTAGACGGTACTCTCACATTTTGATGTGCACTAACACTTTCCATATTCGTTGTTGAACTAGCACCACGGCGCAAGTGGAAACAGACATCAGGGATAATGCTTGACAGATTAACAAAATCTAAAGGAGGAAGAATGGAGATCCATTTTGATGCAGGTTTAAAAAGGACATGTGATGCTACAGAGTCAGCCAAGTTAGCATCAGAGGCAGCCGTTGTCATTAGGTGTCATGCATGTATCCTCCCAACGTGGATCCTGTACAGGAATGAGAAAGACAATACCCAGTTTAACACCTTCCTTGACCATTTATCCGTAAGTAATGTTATTCATCGCAATTTGTAATATTGTCTTGCTCTGTCCCATACTTTCTAGCTTCCTCCTAATAAGACTCACATTCTTTTTTCAACAGATGAGGTTCAAGCTGGATTCGAAAGATGATGCAACTAAACAAGCATGCACTCATGTTTTTCAGTCTGCTCTGCGACAGTATTGGTACCACCTTAGAAAATTTCACTTTGAAGGCAAGGCTAACAATGAAATCACCCAAACATCTCCAGTGGAATATATTACAGATGAAGACTAGACAGCCCTTGTTAAACACTGGTCTGATCCAAAGTATTAGGTAGGGTATATGTAGTTGATCAGACCACATATTGAACTTGTATTTATGTATGTGCCTTACAAGTGTATCTTCTTCTAGGCTAACTGTTTGAAGAACAAGACCAACCATTCTACAGTGAAATTCCAACAGACAATAGGATCTCGTAGCTATATTGCACACAGCGAGGCTCTTGTAAATAGCTGCTACTTCCTTATTTTTTATGTGCTATATTATCGTATCTATATTGACTTGTTCCAAATACAGAGGAAAGCCCGTGAGGACCAAAAAGAACCTGAACCAAATGCAGGGCAAATCTTCAAGGATTGCCACACCAGTAAGGATGGCAATGGGTAGGGTATGGGGTGGGTAGAGAAATACCATACCCATACCCGTGTAGTTAATGGGTACAAAATTCTACCCATACCCATACCCATGGGTATGATACTTTACCCGTACCCCTACCCGACGGGTACCCATACCCAACGGGTAGATCAAAAAGTACACAAGTTATTCGCAATTTTATATTCATCTATAGCACATTTGACAAAAATAAACATTGATCTCAACTCAATAACAGATAGCTGAGTACATGACAATTATCTCAATTCAAATTGACAATTGGTAGCAACTTTAACATAGGTTCATAAGCTCACGACACAACTTTAACATAGGTACACTTGTGGTTGTGAATCGTGGGTAAGATTCACATATCAGTATAAAACAGGTAGGGTATGGGTATATCTATGGATAAAAGGCTATACCCGTGCCCTACCCATGACTTAAACAGGTAGGGTATGGGTACTAACCGTGGGTATAAAATTGTGCCCATACCCGGCCCATGCGGGGACGGTATCCGCGGGTACCTGTACCCATGGGTAAAATTGCCATCCTTACACACCAGCAAGATGAAGGGCATGAGCACACCAGTTCAAGCCGCTGTTTTAAGTCCTTACTCCTCGTGCCTTTGAACTGATTGGAACTGTGATGTGTTCATTTAACTGCTTGGTTTGCAGCCAATGTCAGTTACTCTGTTCACTTTTATACACAGTTGTCTTAACGTATCATTTCACCTTACATGGTTTAAAAGAGATGAAGGATATTCTTTTGGTCTTGATCTGTAATGCGCACACAATGATACAATAGCATGTTTGTTTTATATATGTTTGCCCATGATATGAATGATGCCATACTATGTTCATCCTACTTTAAACCATGTCTCTTTATCCTTAGATGTCGACGAATGTGAGGAAATAGACAATACAGTACGCATGCTACATAGACATATGTTCCGAAAGTGATTTTATTATGTAGTTGGCACTACAATACATGCTAATGTATTACAGTAGTTCACCAAAATAAGTTATGTATAAACGTGAAACCTACTTTGTTTGTTTTTGTCTCATTAGTAACTTATCTGGTACACTAATCTACATGTTCAAACTTTCAGCAAGCTATGGAACAAATGATTGAACAACCACAACCACCTGAAGGTGACGAGGCTACCACAGGCACAATGTCACCTCTTGGTGTAGTGCGTCGGTATCTCTCCACTAACAGTGCAAAAAGTACCTTCCTGCATAATTTTGGGTTGGTTGTCAAGGTAACCTCGTCCAAATTGCCTACTAAACAAAATCTTCCGGCTAGACAGAGTGATATATCTGTGCTCCAGACACAAGTCCAATCCCTAATGGACGTTGTTTAGGAAACAAGAATAGTGGTTGACAAATGTCGTCGAGATATGAATGGTTTTGAAACCAGACTATCAGACATTTGCTTCGTTGTTCAAGAGAAATGGCGGAAAAAAGGGGAAGATCGTGCTGCTCCATCAAATTCTACAGCCTGAAACATTAGCACTCAGGTCAAATGATCTGTGCTTCTATACATCTGATGGTGTGCTTTTATCTGCAAGGACTGTAAACTTTATGTCAATAGGCCTTTTGCTGTATGGTTGGAATTTATTTTGTTGTGATACATCATTTATGATGCTGCCAAAGGTTGTAGTAATTACGACGCTATTTTTGTATAGTGTAGGTTTATCTTAGTAATGTATTCGGCCGAAAGCTTCTAGGAGCCCAACATGCCAACATTCGTCGGGCCCATTACAATTGGGCTAAAAACGATTATGGGCCGAAATTTGCATGTAGCCCACTAAAAATATCTGGGCCTAAATCAGTATAAGCTTTCATATTTTCTAGTAGGCCTTTGCCCATAGTGGGCCTTTAACAGGCCGAAACATAATTTGGGCCCTCAGTAACAATAGGCTGTTTACAGGTGTAAATATCTCGAGCCCATAAAAACATGGGACTTTAATAGGCCGAAAGTGAGATTGGGCCCTGATTGTGCCAAATAACCCACTGCTCTTAGCAGGCTGAAATGGTGGCCCATTTACAACGCGGATCGTTCACAGGCCAAAATTCAAACGGGCCGTAAATGCGCCAACCTACTACATGGGCCTTTAATAGGCCGGAAGTTCGGTCAGGCTTGATTAGTGTCATTTTTATATGGGTCGTTAGTAGGCCTGATGTGACGTTGGGCAACATATGGCCCGTGGATTTCGTCCGACGTTAACAGGCCGAAAGTCACAACAGGCTGAAAGTGGCCCAAATCTATAGTGGGCCTCTAACAGGCCGAATGTCAGACATGTCCGAATATGATCCAAATCCTTCACGGTCGTTTATGGGCTGAAAGTTTCAATGGCCTATAAATGGGCCCAAATGAAGCAGGACCTTTAACAGGCCGGAAACACACCGGGGGCCGTAATTCAGCCCAAATACTTAGCGGAATCTTAACGGGCCAGATGTGTCCATGGGTCGCGATGATGACAAGTTTAGGACGGGTCGTTGACGGGCCGATTTGACACTAGTCGTATGGGCCTTAACTGAGAATGTTGGGCCTTTAGCTGGGCTAGCCCATTACGGTCTGCAAAATCTTGTGGGCCTTTAGCTTGGCCGGCCCATTATGGTCCGCTAAATCTTGTGGGCCTTTAGTTGGGCCAGCCCATTTAATCTTTATGGGCCACTTTTGGGCCGGTCCACGTGTCAACATATCATAGGCGCATCTCGCCCATTGGATGAGTGACACCTGTCCCAACGCGGATGTTGGCGCTCTGGGAACGGGGGTCCCCAGAGTTGCCTGCATGCGGCCCACGACGTGGCTAGGCCAGTGGGCCGTACGGCCCATCTTCATCAACAAAGCATTCAAGACCCTCGCGAGGGGCTAAGCCTCGCGAGGCGGACGACGCAAGACCTCCTCAGGAGTGGCCTAGTCAGGCAGGCTGACGAGGAGCGGAGATATCAAGGTGGGGAAAACCTCACGAGGCTCTCGTGACGTGAGCCATGACGACCGGCGCCAGGCAGGAGCCAAGCGGGTGCTAGCGCGCGCAGCGTCCTTGTTTCCTCTTTGGTGCTAAGGAGGCCAGCGTAGGCGAAGAGTACCGAGGCATCAGGCAAAGGTTTCCATATCAGTGCAACAAGACCAAGACCAGAAGGACGGCAAGACGAAGGTCATCGTGGAGCCCAAGACGGCGTCACCACCAGAGCCTTTGCAGACGAAGACCACTTTCGTCAGGATAGCTTGTACTAGCTGTCCCCCTTCAAATTCGCCCGCCGTTGTTGGCTCCCTTCCCGCTCAATATTTGGGGAGAGGACCAGGGCCTATATAAGTAGAGCTAGCCACCACAGTAGGGGCATCTCATCTTAGCTTGATCCAATCTGATCGAGAGCGTAGCCTAGCCACAAGAACACCTCAACCTCAGGAGGCTATTCTTCCCTTTGTACTGTTCTTCGTCAGCCCAAGAGGCAATCCACCACCACCACACTGAAGTAGGGTATTACACCACAATGGTGGCCCGAACCAGTGTAAATCTCGTGTCTTCCTGTGTTGCGGGTTCGTCGAGTTCGTCCGCGAGATCTTAGCGAGCTAGGGCGTAGATTGGTAGGAGGGAAAGACTTCGCACGCACCCCAGTGTTCGAACCTTAAGGGTTTGCCGGAACCCCCCATCCGACAGCGGAGTTGACACGTGGTTCCGTCAGCCAATGAGACTTTTACACATAGAAAATTGGCATTGGTCGTGGCTGTTAACCGGTTATTAGATCCAAAACCGGACCCGATAGCTTAACGGCGACCCGTTACGGTCAATGCCACGTGTCGGTCACCCTTGACGAAAGCACTTCTATGACGCGTGATTTATCATCATGGAAGTGGACACTTTCGTGATGATAATTTTGGTAATGTCATGGAACACTTCTACGACAGCACAGGTATGACTATCTTGATTCTGTCATAAAATTGTCATGGATGTACATGCATGACAGAAAACATGACCTACTGTGACAAACACGTATCATCACGGAAGTGTATTTTTTTTGTAGTGGTATGACTAAGAGTGCATGGGTGTGTCTTAGGATATATACCTTTGGGCCCGGGGCTTGACCCTGGGGGTCCTCCGAGGAACCTCTTCGGAGGCTTTGGAGTCCTCGGCGGAAGCCGAGCTATCATCGGACATGACCAGCTTGGTCCTGCATTGTCTTTTCGGGGCGGGATGAGGCTGATCCTCCTCAGCGTCTTCGGACGCCGCCCTCTTGCTTGTTCGGGAGGAATCACTTTCCTCCTCATCCTTTCCCTGGTCCTTCCACCCCTAGAGGGTAGAGGGGGAATGGGTGTCCCCAGATCTAATGTCCGTGGATCCTCTGGAACGGAGGCCTTCTCTGGCCTCCTTCTCCTCCTCCTTCTTTTGTGGCGCCTTTACGGCTCCATGGCCATCAGTAGGGCCGTCCTGGGGCCCTTGAGCAGGGGGGCTAGGCTGTCGGTCTGCTCTGCTTTTTTCTACTAGCTCTGCGGATGGAAGAAAAGGGAGTTAAATGCTTTGTCAAAAAGGAACATCCGAACATAGGAGCAAAACTTATCATACCTTGCGAGGGGGGTTGGCGGCGTCAAGGCCATGGTATTCCTTCTCGGTTGGCCAATCCTTCTGCGGCTTGAACAACACCTTTCATAGTTGGGCGTGGGAAGTGCGGTAGAAGTTGTGCATGGTGCCAGGGTCTTTGGGCTTGTAAGCCCACATGGGGGTGGTCAGGCCTTGCAAGGGTAGGATGTGGTGGCGGAGCATGATCTAAATCATGTTGGTCAATTTGACCCCCTGCTCTATCATGTTGGACATCCAGCTCTACAGCGATGCCACCTCCTTGCTTGAACCCCAGTCGAGGTCCTTCTTAGTCCACGAGACCAACCTTGTGGGGGGCCCGAATCTGAAGGCGGGAATTGCTGCCCAATCTGCATTTCGTGGCTTTATGATGTAGAACCAGTCCTTCTGCCAGATCTTGATGGTTTCGATAAAGGTTCCCTCCGGTCACTCGACCCGGGGGAGTGGCTTACCATTGCCCCCCTGCAGTCCGCCTGCTGGCCATCGACGATCTTCTTCTTGACATTGAATACTTTCAGCCACATGCCGAAGTGTGGCCGGACCCGAAGAAAGGCCTTAGTGCCTCACAGATGATGATGAAGGCTGATATGTGCAGAAAAGAGTTTGGGGCAAGATCGTGGAAATCTAACCCGTAAAAGAACATCAGACCCCTAACAAAGGGGTGGAGGGGAAAACCCAGTCCCCAGATGAAGTGGGGGAGGAACACCACACTCTCGCCAAGCCTCAGCGTGGGGACGACCTGGCCCGCTGATTGCTTATATATGCATTGGTATTTCCTCGAAGAGGAGAGGATGATGCAGCACAACAATGGTAAGTATTTCCCTCAGTTATGGAACCAAGGTTATCAATCCAGCAGGAGAACCAAGAAACACTATGTAAACAGCACCTGCACACAAATAACAAATACTTGCAACCCAACGCGTAAGAGGGGTTGTCCATCCCTCCTCGGTATTGAGATAGATTAAATTGTGTGAGATTGGATAAATAGATCTAGCAAAAACACAAAATAAAAAAGTAAAAAGTGCAGGTAGGTATTCTTGGGTTTTTAGAATAATAGATCTGAAAACAATATGATAGGAAATAGACCCGGGGGCCGTATACTTCACTAGTGGCTTGTCTGGAGAAAATAGCATACGGTGGGTAAACAAATTACTGTTGGGAAATTGATAGAAGAGCAAATAATTATGATGATATCCAAGGCAATGCTCATGTATATAGGCATCACGTCCAAGATTAGTAGACCGACTCCTGCCTGCATCTACTACTATTACTCCACACATCGACCGCTATCCAGCATGCATCTAGTGTATTAACTTCATGGAGAAACGGAGTAATGCAATAAGAATGATGACATGATATAGACAAGATATGTTCATGTAGGAATAGACCCCATCTTTTTATCCTTAATGGCAACGATATGTGCATGTCATGTCTCCTTCTGTCACTGAGAATAAGCACCGCAAGATCGAACCCATCACAAAGCACCTCTTCCCATTGCAAGAAAAATCAATCTAGTTGGCCAAACCAAACCAAAGTTTCGGAGAAGAAATGCGAGGCTATAAAGATCATGCATATAAGAGTTCAAAGAAGACTCAAATAATATTTATAGATAGATCTGATCATAAACTCACAATTCATCAGATCCCAACAAACACACCGCTAAAATTCATTACATCAAATACATCTCCAAGAACATCGAGGAGAACGTTGTATTGAAGATCAAAAAGGGAGAGGAAGCCATCTAGCTACTGCCTACGGTCCCTTAGGTCTGTGGTTAACTACTCACGCATCATCGGAGGAGCACCAATGAGGATGATGAACATGATCGTTTCCCCCTCTGGCAAGGTGCCGGAATAGGGCTCTAGATTGGATCTCGTGGTTCTGGAAATTGCGGCGGCTGGAATTGTGTTTCGTCGACTCCTCTTGGGTTTCTGGAATATTTGAGTATTTATAGAGCTGAGTGGCGGCGGAAAAGATCACCGTGGGCCCCACAAGGCACCAGGGCGCGCCTGGGGCCTCTGGCGTGCCCCACGGGCCTCCTCTGGTACACCTCCTTGGCTCCCAGGTCTCTTCTGGGTAAAAAATTCTCCATAAAGTTTTGCTGCATTTGGACTTCGTTTGATATGGATATTCTGCGAAGTAAAAAACAAGCAAAAAACAGCAACTAGCACTGAGCACTATGTCAATAGGTTAGTCTGAAAAATGATATAAAGTTGCTATAAGATGAATATAAAACATCCAAGATTGATAATATAACAGCATGGAACAATAAAAAATTATAAATACGTTGGAGACGTATCACCCGCCTCCGGAGCACGGTGGGCGACGTCAGCGAGGAGATAGCTTGCGCTCTTTAGCTCCTCGATGGCGCTCTCAGTGACGATGGAGGCCTCCCACTTGCCCTTCGACCTGGAGCCAGCTATGACCGGATTGAGGAGAGGGTTGGAGAGGTTCTTAGAAGGGAGAATAGATCTGGGCGTTGGAGCTCAGGAGATTGGGGAAGCAATGGCGCTGGAGGAAATGGGAAAGTGCGGAGGAAACGATGGCCGCTCCCATTTTATGGGCTGCTGTAAGGCCAAGAGTCCTTCTACTACACTGCAGACTTCGCCGCTTCCCGATATAATCGCGCCATTATGCGTGCGTGGGATAGCAAAAATCATTGATCATATCCCTAAAAACAGGGCCGACCTCCATGTCGATGGTACATGCCAATGGAGAAACCACCTTGAACCACGAATCGAGTTTTCATAACTGGCTTGTGGTCATGTCAGGTCATGACCCTTGAAAAAAGTTGTCAGATAGGGGCACTATTCACACTTGAGCGGTTGTCCTTCGAGGCTAAGTAACTTGTACACTTTGAAAATTATGGCATTATCTGGGAAGCATATGGCTAGACATAGCCGAGCAGCCCTCGAAGATTTGATTCAGGGTGGCTGCATACTCGTTGCAAATGCCACAAAAGGAAGGGAACTGGTCCACAAAGCCGGTAATACTCGCATATACTTCGGGTCCGAAGACTAGTTCAGGGGCTACTGAGGGTGTCCTGGACTAAGGGGTCCCCGGGTTGCCGGCCTATCTCTCATGCGCCGGTTGATGGGCCACCCTTGGTCCACCGAAGGAAGACTGGATTACAGGCGACTCCATGTTCCAGAAGGAAACCTCTGAAGACTTGGCGTACCCTCTGATACGTATCCAATGGATCTGTAATTTTTTATTGTTCCATGCTATTATATTATCCATCTTGGATGTTTTATGGCATTAATATGCTATTTTATATCATTTTTTGGGACTAACCTGTTAACCTAGTGCGAGTTGCTGCTTTTTCCTTATTTTTGTCTTTTACAGAAAATCAATACCAAATGGAGTCCAAACGGAACGAAACTTTTTGAGGATTTTTCTTGGACCAGAAGACAGCCACAAAGCTTCGGAGGAGGCCAGGAGAGCAATGAGAGGGCCACAAGCCCTAGGGGCGTGCCCCAGGGGGATGCGCCCCCCAGGCTTGTGGGCCCCTCGTAGCCCCCCTAATCCTAATTCCAACTCTATAAATACCCAAATATTCACCATAAACCAAAGGGCACACAAAAAAACTTTTCCGCCGCCGCAAGCTTCTGGTCTTGTGAGATCCCATCTTGGGGCCCTTTCTGGCACTCTGCCTAAGGGGGATTGATCACGGAGGGCTTCTACACTGATACATCTCCATCGTATCTACTTTTCCAAACTCTTTTGCCCTTGTTTTGTACACTAACTTGCATGATTTTAATGAAACTAACCCGGACTGATGTTGTTTTCAGCAGAATCGCCTTGGTGTTATTTTTTTGCAGAAATAAAATTTCTCAGATTGACCTGAAAATTTACGAGACCAGATGGGCATAGCTGGAGTGTCAGGTGGGGCGGAAGGGGGTTGAAGCTGGGGCGCTTGATCTCGAGGACAGATGGGCTGAGGAGGAAGAAGGCGTGGGGTAAAATGGTGGATCCTTATCTTCTTATAAAGGCAGTGAATATCGAGCCTTAAAACTCGCCTATTCCCTAGGGGTCGTGCAAACGGCACGGTTGGATTACCCAAACCCATATTGATGAGAATCCTGCAATAAGGGGACATGATCTCTGCTTTGACGAGACGTGTCAATGAAGACCACGTCTCGAAATGCGAAGCGGGAGGCTGAAGAACGGTTCGAAATAATAATAAGGCTGGAACACAACGCCTCGCCGAAAACGCTGTCAGAAGACATGACCTATTTTTGTTTAAGTATTTTGCCCTTGTGGTTCAAGGTTGTAACTATTGTACAGAGCCGAATATAGTTCTTTTGATCAACTACTTTGGAGTGTTCGGAGGAGGAACCCGCCTTGTAATGCCAAAGACAATTTGCGCACCGGATACATCATCATTGAAGCCTGGTTTAGGGGCTACTAAGGGAGTCCTGGATTAGGGGGTCCCTGGGCGTCCGGGCTATGTGACATGGGTCGGACTGGTGGGCCGTGAAGATACAAGATAGAAGGCTTCCCCCCGTGTCCGGATAGGACTCTCCTTTACGTGGATGGCAAGCTTGGCGTTCGGATATGAGGATTCCTTTCTCTATAAACCAACTCTGTATAACCCTAGGCCCCTCCGGTGTCTATATAAACCGGAGGGTTTAGTCCCTAGAGGCAATCACGATCATACAGGCTAGACATCTAGGGTTAGCCATTACGATCTCGAGGTAGATCAACTCTTGTAACACCTATACTCATCAAAGTCAATCAAGCAGGAAGTAGGGTATTACCTCCATCAAGAGGGCCCGAACCTGGGTAAACATCGTGTCCCCTACCTCCCGTTACCTTCAATCCTCAGACGCACAGTTCGGGACCCCCTACCCGAGATCTGCCGGTTTTGACACCGACAACTGTGCCACTAGGTGAATTTCTTGATGAACAACTTGCTAGGGATAGAGAGAATAAAATTACTGAAACTGATGAAATTATTGAAACTCAAGATTATGATTCTACCTCTTGAGCACTGCGTTGGTTTTCCCTTGAAGAGGAAAGGGTGATGCAGCAAAGTAGCGTAAGTATTTCCCTCAGTTTTGAGAACCAAGGTATCAATCCAGTAGGAGGTTACGCGCAAGTCGCCTCGTACCAACACAAACAAATAAGAACCTTGCAACCAACGTGATAAAGGGGTTGTCAATCCCTTCACGGCCACTTGCAAAAGTGAGATCTGATAGAGATAATAAGATAAATATTTTTGGTATTTTTATGATATAGATTCAAAAGTAAAGATTGCAAAATAAAAGATAGCGGAAATAGTAAATTGATAGGAAAGCAATACGATGGAAGATAGACCCAGGGGCCATAGGTTTCACTAGTGGCTTCTCTCAAGGTAGCATAATTTACGGTGGGTGAACGAATTACTGTCGAGCAATTGATAGAAAAGCGCATAGTTATGAGAATATCTAGGCATGATCATGTATATAGGCATCATGTCCACGACAAGTAGACCGAAACGATTCTGCATCTACTACTATTACTCCACACATCGACCGCTATCCATCATGCATCTAGAGTATTAAGTTCATAAGAACGGAGTAACGCATTAGGCAAGATGACATGATGTAGAGGGATAAACTGATATAAACCCCATCTTTTTATCCTTGATGGCAACAATACAATACGTGCCTTGCTGCCCCTGCTGTCACTGGGAAAGGACACCGCAAGATTGAACCCAAAGCTAAGCACTTCTCCCATTGCAAGAAAGATCAATCTAGTAGGCCAAACCAAACTTATAATTCGAAGAGACTTGCAAAGATAATTAAATCATGCATAAAAGAATTCAGAGAAGATTCAAATATTGTTCATAGATAATCTTGATCATAAACCCACAATTCATCGGATCTCAACAAACACACCGCAAAAAGAATTACATCGAATAGATCTCCAAGAAGATCGAGGAGAACTTTGTATTGAGATCCAAAGAGAGAGAAGAAGCCATCTAGCTAATAACTATGGACCCGAAGGTCTGTGGTAAACTACTCACACATCATCGGAGATGCTATGGTGTTGATGTAGAAGCCCTCCGTGATCGATTCCCCCTCCGGCGGAGCACCGCAAAGGCTCCAAGATGGGATCTCACGGGTACAGAAGGTTGCAGCGGTGGAAATAGGGTTTCGTGGTGCTCTCGGATGTTTTCAGGGTATATGAGTATATAAGGCGAAAGAAGTAGGTCGGTGGAGCCATGAGGGGCCCACGAGGGTGGGGGCGCGCCTACCCCCCTGGGCGCGCCCTCCTACCTCGTGGCCTCCTCGGTTCTTTCATGACCTCCACTCCAAGTCTCCTAGATTGCGTTTGTTCCAAAAATAACTCTCCCTAAGGTTTCATTCCGTTTGGATTCCGTTTGATATTCCTTTTCTACGAAACACTGAAATAGGTTTAAAAAAACAGCAATTTGCACTGGGCCTTCGGTTAATAGGTTAGTCCCAAAAATAATATAGAAGTGCATAGTAAAGCCCATTAAACATCCAAAACAGATAATATAATAGCATGGAACAATCAAAAATTGTAGATACGTTGGAGACGTATCAGGTACCTGAGGGTTATATTATGGATGAAGAAACTTCTAGAGACTTTTTTGCTTGCAATGATAGAGATGACCTTAAGAAACTATTAGCTAAGCTGAAAGAAAAATCTTTGAATGCTAGAATGCAATATGACCCTAAGTTTGCTACTTCACCTATCTTTGTTACTGATAAGGATTATGAATTCTCTGTCGATCCTGAGTTAATTACTTTGGTAGAATCTGATCCTTTTCATACATAAACTGAAACTATTGTGGCACATCTTACTAAATTGAATGACATAGCCACCCTATTTGCTCATGAGGAAAAATCGCTATTACTATATTCTTAAGTTGTTTCCTTTCTCATTAAAGGGTGATGCTAAGATATTGTTTAATTCTCTTGCTCCTGGTTGCGTGCATAGTCCCCAGGATATGATCTATTACTTCTCTGAAAAATATTTTCCCGCTCATAAGAAACAAGCTGCTTTACAGGAAATATTTAACTTTGTGCAATTTGAAGAAGAGAGTCTCCCACAAGATTGGGGGAGGCTTCTCCAATTACTTAATGCTTTGCCTGATCATCCTCTCAAGAAAAATGAAATACTTGATATCTTTTATAATAGACTAACCAATGTTTCTAGGGACCACCTAGATAGTTGCGCCGGTTGTGTTTTTAGGGAACGAACTGTTGAACAAGTTGAAATACTATTGAATAATATATTGAGTAATGATAATGATTGGACTCTTTCCAAACCACCTCCTAAGCCAACTCGGAAGAAAAGAGGTATTCTATTTCTCACCCTGAAGATATGTAAGAGGCAAAGAAATCTATGAAAGAAAAAGGTATTGCAGTTGAAGATGTTAAGAATTTACCACCTATTGAAGAAGTATATGGTCTTGATAATCCGACACTGGTAGTAGATGTAAATTCTATATATAGATTTGATGAAGGTGATATTCCTCATAATAAGTCTGCTAGTCAATGCTTGGATGAATTTGATAACTTTATTGTTAAACAAGAAAACCTCAATGCATATGTTAGTAGACAATTGAAACGTAATGCTTATATGCTTGAACGCTTGGGTGATTATATGTGTAGAACTGTAATGATCTTAGCTTATCAGTAAACATGCTTCCATGGTAAAAACTCAAGTGGAACAAGTACTTAAGGCACAAAATGATTTGCTCAATGAGACAAATAATAAGAAAAAGATCGCATCATGCATTTATTCTCATCTGCATGAAGCTGCAGGTTCCTACCATGGGCTTGGCTTCGACAAGAAGTTGAGGAGATTTCCCAGCACAGGGATCCCCGGCAAGCCAAACAGATAAGTTCTATATCCTGTCTGTTGGTGTTCTGTAAGTTATAACTTCTGCATAAGAAAGCCCCGCCACTCTTTTGAGACTTAGGTGCTCCCATCCCTGACTCGAACGTTGCTTCGGTTAGGATGGTTGCAGTGTCCTTTGGTGAAAAGAAGTTGGCGGGGGCTGGTCCCTTTGTCTATTACCCGGCAGACGCAGCTCTCCGGCAGACAAAAAGGGTGCCGGCAGGATAGCCTGCCGGGGAAAAACTCGTTTATTTATATTAAAGAGGCATCTCGCCTCTGCATGGACATACACATGCGCAGGTTCCCGGCAAGGTCCATCTTTTTCATTATATACTGATACAAGTACAAGCATTACAGAAAACAAACACGGACTCGAGAGATTACATTATTCGAATTAAAATTTGCTAAGTGCTGACGGGTTTAAGATTGAAAAAAGATAAGTGCTCCATAAACTCCTCTCCCTGTCCCTCTTATCCCAGGTAGTGCAGTGGGAAGAGAAGAGGACGGGCGATGCGCCGGCACAACGCCACCCCGATCCTCGTCAGGAACTGACAAGAGCAGCCTGACAAGATCGAGAGTGGCGAGGCTGCGAAGGAGGAAGACGTGCGGAGCACCTCGAGGGTCCCCTGGTCACAGCTTCCAGGACTAAACGAGGAGCTCCAGCACATGCACTGGCAGAGGAGGACGCCGGGGCCCAGCCGAAAGACTCCCGAGGGAAGCGGAAGCACTGGGGGGACAAGCCTTTTCCCGGCAGCCGGAAGAAACAGTGATGACGGCACCGGGAAAAGGGGGGAGAGCCAGACAGACGGGCGGCAGGTCACCAGTACAAGACGAACGCGTCGATGCAGTCATGCTCTTACTGATCGGCTTGCCTCCCGCCTTCTCCTTCTCCCCTGGCTTTGTCTTCCTCAACACCGTTCCAGGGGAAGGCCGAGACAACAGTCCGGCGCCTTCCCTGGGGAGATGACAAGCGGCCAAGATGGCTAGGGGGCTTAAGGCGCACCGCTCCCCACCTTGGTGGGCAGGAAGGCATGCCTCTCGTCGACATCGGCCCCAAGACTTCCGGGAGGGGCAGTGCTGGGATTACCAACGATTCCCAGCCCCGCCTCCCGGCTGAGCCTCCAAGGAACCAAGAGGTTCGCCACACCAAGGACCTGGCTCACTCACCGAGCATCAGCACCGGCATGTGGCGACATTAGCCCCAACCAAGAGCCCGGGGGCTGGCCCTAGGCTCTTCTCTTCGACATAACCAGTAGAAGCAAAAGACAAAAGAAGAGGAATTTGAGGATGAGTGACTCCGCCCTCCTCCGCCCCTTCCTTTTATAGGCAGGGTGAGGAGAGGAGCCGCTCCTTCAACGGGCGGCCACTGTCCTCCACTGCCAATTCAAGATGACCCGGCCCTCACCTTCGTGCTCTCTCGCGCCACGCGCCTCCGTTACCTACCCCGCGCGATGCATGCAACATACATGGCTAAGGATAAGGGCGTGGTGGAAAGAGTGAATTGGCAGTTTCTACCCCATGCGTTAAAGTCCTTCACGAGCCATTACTGGAGCGGCCCCACCACTATTGACTTTACACGACGCGCGGGGAAACCGGAAACTGGCCCGGAATCAAGACTAATGAAGAAGCAAGAAAGACCTCAAGAGACCAGCCTCTTCAGCAACCCTGCATGTGCACTTATTAGGCCCTACCCCGATGATGCTCGGCAGCGTGTTTGGGGCAGGCCCGGGGGCTTTTGTCGGTGCAACAAACCCTGGGTCTATTGCCCAGACTGTGCACTGGCATGGGAACAAGATCAAAGCACTAGCCCAAGTCAGAGTGCAAGGGATCAAGAGATTCGAAGGACCAACATGCACATCAAAGGGACTAAGACCAAACCAGAGAAGCAGGATATTTCCAAGAGAAGGGCCTCCTTTGTTGGGCAGGCGAGCCCGACAAGGGGCGAGGCCATCCCCAGAAGCAAGCAACCAAAGCGTCCCGGTAGGGCCTGCCGGGACTCATGGAGGCAAAACCACCTCACCAACCAGTCCACCACGACCCACGTCGTCCATCAATGTGGTCTCAAGCCACAGAGTGACTGAGTGGCAGCCAGTCGCCACATGGCAGCCTCTCCCTACAGGAAAAACCCACACACGACACCTGTCCTGCGACGTGTCAAGCGAGCACGCGCGGAGCTGGCAAGATAGCCCGGCAAGCCTTGCCGGGCAACCAACGATGTGACATTAAGCGGTGCATTCAATGCTCCTTGTGAGCCCGCAGAGTTAAGTATGATAGCATTGTTGCTATCTTATCAGTGTGTAATGACTACTTTGCCATTATGGTAACCTCTTGATCTATAAAAGGAGGCCCGTGGCAACCATAGAGAGGGTAAGAAGGTTGGATAACTCACACCCCCATACGCGCGTACGCACTGCCGCCCTGAGGAAACCCTTGCCAGGCAAGTGTACTGCGCTCCACCACCACCTTTCCAACATCAATCCACCAAAGCAGGAGTAGGGTTTTATGCCTCGCGGCGGGCCGGACCTGGGTAAAACTGCCTGCGTGATCTATGCCGTGCTGTCCCACGCTTGTCTGGACTTTGTGCAACGCGACGTTCCCCTGCTGAACCAGCAAGGGCCCTCCTGGTCGCATAGGTGGTCGTTGTTTCCCGCGACAGTGGGTCATGTCCACATGTAACAGCCTGGATTTTGGCCCTTTTCTTTTTCTTTGGATTTATTTGATTTTTGCTCTGTTTTTCTTTTTGGAGTGGTTCTGTGGCCTTGCCACCTGGGAAATCATCCTCATTCCCCCTCCCAAGTGGCTCATAATTCTCAAAACCTTGCCAAGATCATGTCACTTCACTCCTTGACCAAACCCTAAAATATTTTTCTAGCGAATATTCCTTTTTCTATTAAAGGAATAACCCTATCCGCCCTAGGTTGTGAAGCAACCTATATTTCTGTCCATCCAAAAATTCCCAAATAATTCTCATAATTCCTTTGGGTCATATGTTGCTCAAATATGCCCAAACTTTCCTGTCCTAGCCCAAGAATAATTCCCCAATAATTATTCTTCATTTCTGTCCAGTGTGGCTTTCTGTGAAGGAAGTGCCACCTATCCTTTCCTGATTGCTCCCAAACCTTTTGGGCATCCTTTTATGTCCAAATAATTGCCTCATTCCAAAATTTAACTTTATTTGCCTAGCCAATCTTCCTCAGTGATTTTTCAAAGTTTATGTCAGACAGAAGGCTTTGTGAAGGAAGTACTAGGTAGGAGTACCCAAATGAGTTGAACTTTTGCACACTCCTTCATGTGCTCATATTAACCCCCTCCACCCATTTGCAGCCCCATCCAATCATCTATGTGAGCACAGGACCAAATCTTTGAATCTGGCAATATTTTCAGGTTGTGAAGCAAGTGCATTTTATATTGCTTCATTAATTCTGAGAAATTACCAGATTGTTCTCCTACCCTAATAACATCTCTCCACCAAATTTGGCACCATTTCACTTAGCCAATATTTCTCTAAAATTATTGCAAGTTTCTGGTCAGCAAGGATGTTTGTGAAGCAAGTACCATTTTGGTGAACCCATTGGTATGAATTTTTTACAGCATCATAGTATGGCCAAATCATCAAGCCTTGCCAAATTTCAGCTCAAGTGGCTTCTCCATGTGAGTGCTTCTTCCTGTTTTTGCTTCTGGACCAGTTTATGTGGTTGTTAAGCAACTATATTAAATCTGGATCCAAATCTCCTCAAACTCTCGAGTATTATAGTCCTTCCTAAGATAATCACCCCAGACAAACTCTTTGGCTCCAATCAAGTTACTGTTGATCACCAGTGCACGTTCAAGTTTACTACAGTAAACTTCAGACGTTGATTACCATTTAACCAGAGCAATTTTCACCAAACTACCACCACAGTTGCAACCTCCCCAGGAAGGACAAACCCCCAGACATCGTTTGGCTTAGCTTGTGGCACTGTGTGCACCAATGCACGCGGTGATCACGAGCTTTGGCATGCAATGCGCGCGCTCTGCTGGCATTGGCCGCGTCCAGGGCGTCTTCTAGCTCTGGCCCCTCCCCCTCTTGTCGTCTTCACGCTCGTGAGCATGTCCAACAGCTTCACCGCGTCGTCGTCGTCCTTCCCCGAGTCGTTCGACCTCACCACCAGCCTTGCCTCGCTCCACTACCCCTCCCGAGCCTCTCAAACGAGCTCGAGAACCTCTCCTGCCCCTCCCATGGCCGAAGCCTCGCCGCGGTGCTCCGCTCAAGTTCGGCCGACCCGAGCCACCCCTCCAATCCCTGACCTCAGCCACATCGTCCCGGTGCTCCGGCGACCCTCCCCAGCCCCTCCATTCTTCGCCGGAGTGCCTCAGGCCGTCGCCCCCAAGATCAGCCGCCGCCGCCCAAGCCCTATGCTCCGCGAGCCGCCGACGCCCCATCCCCTCTCCGGCGCTGCTGCTGCTCCAGGCAGGAGCAGCACACTGCCCTGCGTCCTCTGGTGGCCTCCACCTGGCCGGAGCCAGCCGGAGCAGGCTGGCCCGTCGCCGGCAGCGCCCTCCCCTGCTCCCTCCACTGTTTCCATCGGGGGTGGACAGAGGAGGAAGAAGGCAGGGCCAGGCGGGCCCCGCTCCTCTTCCCTGACCCCACCCGTCAGCCGCACAAACCCCGGCCCCGCCTCTGCGCGCGTTGACCCGGTCGGCCGACGTGGATAAGTGACGGGCCCAACCCCGCGAGACCCGCACGTCAGCGACCCCAAGCCCGGCCCCGCCACTGTCCACGTGGATAAGTGGAAGCGTACTTCAGAAAGTACGTTTTCGCGTGAAGTAAGAGTATTCCGCCTCTGCTTTATCCAAAAATGCACTTTCTCTGTTCTGAAGACATGTTTTCTGAGAATACGTTTTCTGTTTTTCAGCTCAGCGGCCTGTTTGTAGAGATTCATTTTATAGATTGGTCCCTGAACTTCGTCGGGCTATAACTTTTTGCTCGCAACCCCGTTTGAGGTTAACCCAAAGCCCAACTGTTCATTTCATCGAGCACGTTCTGTTAGTTTCATTTTCACTATGGTTTGACACTGTGAAAATGACCATTTTGCCCTTATGCTTAATCAGCCCCCTTCAGGAGAGAAACTTTTCCGGCGATTTGTTCCATGATTGTTCCGCACTTCTTCCCGGTGCATTCTTCATTCCCAGGCAAGCCACAACCACCATTTGCATGACAGCCATGCAGTAGCATTGGTTTTAAACTTGAATCTTTAATAACTGTCTGTTTGTTTTGCTACTGCTATTGTTATTTCGGTTATGCTTATGCATCGGTGGTTACCGTCATGCTATGTTTTCTTGCACTCTATTATCATGTTCTACCTGCTAGTATTACTTTCATATTGGTCATGCTTGATAGTAGTACATGTTGGGTTGGTCATGTTCTTCGGTGCATGACTAACGTCGGTTACCGAGTACCATTAATATGTATTGTTCCTTGTTGTTAGCTGGTTAAGTGTTTACTCGGTTATGTTATTGATATGTTCTTGCATGGTATTTATTGTTGATGATAATGGCCATGTTATGCTTTGAGTAGTGTTGTACTTGTAATATTCATGCTCGTCATTATTCTATGCTCAGTTGGATATGATTCATTGTTGATATGGTTGATAGTTATGCTGTAGCCTCATGCTTATGTTGATATCTTGCCCATGCATTGTAATTGCATCATGTTATTTTATCATGGCTCAGCATATTGCATTCAAGTTTAATCGGATTAAATTGAACTTGAACAACTGTTGGCTGAGTCATGGCGCCACCATATCGAGTTGACCAGTGCAACCACATTTACCTTTATGGGAAGGTCCTAACTGAGTCTATTGTCATGCCTCTTGTCGGTGCCTCCAACGAGGGAAGGTTATGCGTGGGCGCTACCTTGGCCAGGTAGGACGGCATAAGCCTAGTGTGCCCGTAGTTGTTGTAGCCGGCTTGTCACCATTTGGGACCATTTTTGTTTTGCCACGACGGTGGCCGTTGGTGCCTTTGGTAGGCACGGGGCCACCCAGGACTTATCCTAGAGGGGAGTTTGTCGGAGTGGCCGGGAGGGTGTCATGGCAGTAGGACAGTTTTGTCGGAACGCCGTTGGTCCACCAGAATGGGAGCGCGAGGCCATGGGTTCCGTGGTGTGGGTACAGTGCACTACCACTTTAGAGTGTATACTAAATCTATCGATAGCCACGCCCGCGGGTAAGGGCCCAGTTCGTAGTTGGTCACACTATGGGTCAACAGTAATAAGAATAACTCGATTAATAACAACCCTGGTTTGATGATGAGATAAGTTGGTTATGTGATCCGTGAATGATCACCGTTTGGTTACAAGGTAACCCGTTGAGCCAAGAGTGGTTCTGTTTGTGATCCGTGAATGATCACCGTGGTATTGAGGATACCGAGTTGTTGGATATTCGTGATGTTGTGCGAGAATCGCGGGTAAAGATCAAGCTCCTTGTGGTCATTTAATGATTACTACGGTATTGTTTATACCAAGCTTGATTTGATCCTGAGATGATCGTGTGATGTCCGAGGTTGGTAAGTGATGCATGTGATGGTTATGAGGTAACCTGAACAGAATAAGTGGTGCATATAGTGCCATCATGTTGCATGCTAGTATCGTCAGATTTATATGTTCATGCCATGCTCATATTTTTCGAGCTGTATCATGTTCATGTCATGTTATCCTGATGATCTCATGATAATTCCTGCTTAACCTGTAATTGCCATGCTGTTGTTTGTCTTGAATGCTTCTGGTTATTGTGAGCTTGCAAGTACATTCAATGTAATGACCTGGCGTGTCATGCCAATTTGCAGGTCATGCCATGATTGCTTGATTGCTTGTCGTGGTTTCCGCACGGTGCGAGCTAGGATAAGCGTTCCAGCCAGAGTCCCTGCGAAGTGGAGTTCACCACCGTCGTCGTTGTTCCGCTGCTAGAGTTATTCCGCTGCATAGTGTTGTTCTACTGTTTGCATGGAGCAATCGTGGCAGGCATAGTGTCGCCGTGCTGATGTAACCCTTGTACCCAAATAGATTGTAATAAAGAGCTGATTTGTTCTATGTCAAGCAGTGACGTATTCTAGAGACTTCTCCTCGATCTCTGGGCTGGAATACGGGGCGTTCCGGTTTCTCTGAGCCGGGGTGCCAATGGCTTGGTATCAGAGCAGGTCTGACTATAGGACGCCCTAGTCAGCGCAAGCGGTAGAAACCAGTAGAAATCAGTAGTTTTACGTCCGGCTTGTTTATTGCATTTGGTTGCTGCATTTGTTTGTTGCATAGCATGCATATAGCCTTAGTAGTTGTTGCTAAAGGTTTATCTGGTAGGTGTAGCTAGCATCGGTTCGAATCCACTACAACTCAGCCTTTGCATTTCTCCAATTTTCTTTTCTTGCTCGTTCTTCGGTGTTTGGTGTCATTTCTGTCCCAGCAGAGTGATGCCAAGTGATCCCGACATTGTTTTGCAAAAAATGGTGCTCAGGTATCTCGCCGGTATCCTCCTTTCAGCCCCGCCTATCATTTCGGTGATGGACATGCTTCTATCCCGAATCGCTCTTTCATTTTGTCATGTTGGCAACCCTTAATGATCTTAGATATCAAGAAAGGGCAATGTCAGCAGCCTCAGTTTTTCCCCACTATCCTATTTCTTGGACGAGTACGGATCTTTTTCTGTCCACTTGATAATAATGTGGTTGCGACCTTCGTTTCCCACTACATGATTACTGAGTGCGTCCTCGCCTCCCAGCTAGTCCAGGTTGCTACCTGGCTAAGCTAGCACTTGGTGTAGCGCTATTTACACCAATTCTTCCACACATTTATTCGTCCTCGTGCACATCGTCACAGCATGCTAGATCGTAGAACCGGAGATCCCGCGAGATTTGTGTGCTTAAGTAGGCATGCATATTGTGTGACTAGCATTACTATGTGACTTTGTTTGAGTGTGTATTGATTGTTGTTATGTGCTTTTGTTTAGTTGAGTTTTATTTTGCTTCTTTCTTTTTAGGCCCCGGGGTTACATTATTTTTCCCCTATAAAGAGTTGCTCATCAACTGACACCGGACTCGAAGAAGTAATAAGGAGTTCAAATATTTGGAAACTCGGCTAAACAGAATGGAATTCTCAACCGACTGCAGTGAAATGGGGAATATCTGGTTTTGAGCCTGATAATCAATTTTGCACTAGTGTGCACTCCTCACAATAGTACTGATAACTCAAGTCTACATCAGTACAAAATCCTCACTGCAGTAATGATCAAGTCAGCAACAAGACAAGTCAGGTACACGATCAACGCTATATTTTCAGTCAAAGGTATGGGTCATATACAAAATTTTGGCTCAGCAATGCATGATGCTTGAAATATGTTATCATCCGAAATAAGGTCAGAATGTGGTATGCTCAAGGAAGACAGTCAAACAAATTTTCTCATGCAAATAATCAGCCACAGAATAGTATGGGCATGTGTGTAGATTTCAGTTTGCATATTAGTATGAAGCTTTGGATGTAAGAAACCCGGTCTTCTTCCACACATTATCGGAAGAAATTTATGATGCAAGGCCCCTCAAATTTCCTCAGCATGATATGTGAACAATTTCGGTCCAAGATACCCGGTCTTGCTCAGCAAGATACCTTGGTAAAAGCTTCTGACAGACAAAAATAAATTTTTCTCAACAAGAAAACCCGAGGAGAAGCTTCTCAAGTACGGAACTCAGGCTTCTCTAGCACAATAATCAGACCAAGTTTCGTGTGTAAGCTATAGAGCCTTCTTCTGCACGATACCCAGACAAAATATTTGAGCAGAAGTTAACAAGTCTTCCTCAGCAAGCTACTCCGATGGCTTCTCTCGTAAGCCACTCAGCCCCCGTCAGTACAACACTATGTATCGTCCTCAGAGGGTATATGATGAGTTGCCAATGTATGGCAGTACCGCTCAAGAATCAGACTCGCAACATTTTTGTCAGAAGCACAAATCAATTAGGGCATGTGTCTTCTTCAAGAATCAAGTGTTTGGTCGCATATGGTTCTTATATATGGTGAGCATGCATCCCCAGTCATATCAATCACTCATACGAGATGCGGCAAGGATCCAGCAGATATACCTAAGGAAAGTAAGGATCCCACAACCTCACGAGTCAAGCAAAGGAAAATAAGCAGAGATACATCTCACGAATTACAAGAATCGACAAGATCTGAGGATGACATCACAGAATCAATAGTCTTGACAGTGGTTATCAAGGTCATTATTCCTGCACCTGACAAGGAGATGTCCTAAACCTTGTCACCTTCTCAGACGATTGGCCTCAACAATGAGCTCCATACAGCTACAAACCCCGGGTATATGTCATATGTGTGCGGACCCAGGTCAGAAAACAGGAACAAGGAATAATGTCAAAAATATTGCACTAATCACATCCCTGGTCATATGAAGAATCAAGGACAGGTGTGGCCAAGTTATTTCAGTAAGGTATCCTAACAAAGAAAATCATGACCGTTAAAGGGTGAGACCGACAGCAAAGGTATGATGATTTTTGCACGACCATCAGGCTCCGGATACCCAAATCAGTTGGAGGCCGTAATTCCATATGGATCCACAAAGGCATACTCTCAGAGGCCTACTCTGTTTTACAAGAATTTCATATCCCGCTGGCCCGCTTGGAATGGTTAGTGTCGAAAAATCCAAATGGGTATACCGACAAAATGAGAAAATCAAAAGCCGAACAATCAGCTCAGACCCGGTATACTTACCGACGGAATCAAGTACCCGGTCAGTCTGTCAGGAAAAGCATTTGTTCGTCAGCCCCCTGTCGGTTTAGTCTCAAGATGTAAATATTTGAGGTATGACACAGCTATAACTCCATACACCGTTATATTGCTCACGACAAAAGGCAGTCGAATCTTTGGTACATATCTCATGCTCGAGCCAAAGGAATAAATCAAAATAAATCAGTACCACCTATGAGCAGTCAGATCCCATCAGAAGATGGCCATGATTAATTCACAGCATTTATTGAAACCAGAAGGCCTGCCTTTATTTGAAGCAACCCCATGACCGAAGTAAAAAGGTTTTCATGACCAAAAGAAAATTTATGCTCAGATCCATTGGATATCACCACAGGTATGGAGAATCAACGTCAGTAATAAGGAATTGGTATATGAGCAAAGACCCGTCAGAATCTGGGGAAAGGTGAAGCAAACCACCCCAGAGCAAGGTAAGTTAATCATCTGAAATTCTTGGGGGAACAATAACTAAAGCAAAAAGGATACCCGAGATGGAAACGGTGTCCTCAAGTCATACTTGTTCCCTGAGCAACCAAATCTCGAGGACGAGATTTCTTTAAGGGGGTAAGAGTTGTAACAGCCTGGATTTTGGCCCTTTTCTTTCTCTTTTGATTTATTCGGTTTTTGCTCTAGTTTTCTTTTTGGAGTCGTTCTGTGGCCTTGCCACCTGGGAAATCATCCTCATTCCCCCTCCCAAGTGGCTCATTATTCTCAAAACCTTGCCAAGATCATGTCACTTCACTCCTTGACCAAACCCTAAAATCTTTTTCTAGCGAATATTCCTTTTTCTATTAAAGGAATAACCCTATCCGGCCTAGGTTGTGAAGCAACCTATATTTCTGTCCATCCAAAAATTCCCAAATAATTCTCATAATTCCTTTGGGTCATATGTTGCTCAAATATGCCCAAACTTTCCTGTCCTAGCCCAAGAATAATTCCCCAATAATTATTCTTCATTTCTGTCCAATGTGGCTTTCTGTGAAGGAAGTGCTACATATCCTTTCCTGATTGCTCCCAAACCTTTTGGGCATTCTCTTATGTCCAAATAATCGCCTCATTCCAAAATTCAACTTTATTTGCCTAGCCAATCTTCCTCAGTGTTTTTTCAAAGTTTCTGTCAAACAGAAGGCTTTGTGAAGGAAGTACTAGCTAGGAGTACCCAAATGAGTTGAACTTTGGCACACACCTTCATGTGCTCATATTAACCCCCCTCCACCCATTTGCAGCCCCATCCCATCATCTATGTGAGCATAGGACCAAATCTTTGAATCTGGCAATATTTTCAGGTTGTGAAGCAAGTGCATTTTATATTGCTTCAATAATTCTGAGAAATTACCAGATTGTTCTCCTACCCTAATAACATCTCTCCACCAAATTTGGCACCATTTCACTTAGCCAATATTTCCCAAAAATTATTGCAAGTTTCTGGTCAGCAAGGATGTTTGTGAAGCAAGTACCATTTTGGTGAATCCAATTGGTATGAAATTTTTACAGCACCTTAGTATGGCCAAATCATCAAGCCTTGCCAAATTTCAGCTCAAGTGGCTTCTCCATGTGAGTGCTTCTTCCAGTTTTTTCTTCTGGACCAGTTTATGTGGTTGTTAAGCAACTATATTAAATCTGGATCCAAATTCTCCAGTATTATAGTCCTTCCTAAGATAATCACCCCAGACAAACTCTTTGGCTCCAATCAAGTTACTGTTGATCACCAGTGCATGTTCAAATTTATAGCGGTAAACTTCAGACGTTAATTACCATTTAACCAGAGCAATTTTCACCGAACTACCACCGCAGTTGCAACCTCCCCAGGAAGGACAAACTCCCAGACATCGTTTGGCTTAGCTTGTGGCACAGTGTACACTAGTGCACGCGACGATCACGAGCTTTGGCATGCAATGCGCGTGCTCTGCTGGCGTTGGCCGCATCAAGGGCGTCTTCTAGCTCCGGCCCCTCCCCCTCTCGTCGTCTTCGCGCTCGTGAGTATGTCCAACAGCTTCACCGCGCCGTCGTCGTCCTCCTGGAGCCATTTCCCCCTCCGTAAGCCCCTCCGTCAGTGCTCGTCGCCGCGCGCCCACGGGCGAGCTGTAGCCGACCAGCTCTGTTCGTGCCGCCGCGTCTTCCTCCTCTTGTCCCCGAGCTCTGCTCGTCTCCATGACCCTCTTTAGCGCGTCCGCTTCTCCCTCGTCGCGTTTCTCCCCCCCCCCCGTGAATGATGTGCGTCGCCAGGGCCTTAGCCGAGCGCGAGCGGTGGCACCCGAGCCCGTGCCCCTCTCCCCGGCTATATATAGCCCTCCCCCGAGTCATTCGACCTCACCACTAGCCTTGCCTCACTCCACTACCCCTCCCCAGCCTCTCAAACGAGCTCGAGAACCTCTCCTGCCCCTCCCATGGCCGAAGCCTCGCCGCGGTGCTCCGCTCAAATTCGGCCAACCCGAGCCACCCCTCCACTCCCTGACCTCACCCACATCTGCCCCGTGCTCCGGCGACCCTACCCAGCCCCTCCATTCTACGCTGGAGTGCCTCAGGACGTCACCCCCAAGAACAGCTGCCGCCGCCCGAGCCCTTTGCTACGCGAGCCGCCGACGCCCCATCCCCTCTCCGGCGCCGCGGCTACTCCAGGCGGGAGCAGCACACTGCCCCGCGTCCTCTGGTAGCCTCAGCCTAGCCAGAGCCAGCCGGAGCAGGCCGGCCCATCGCCGGCAGCGCCCTCCCCTGCTCCCTCCTCTGTTTCCATCGGGGGCGGAGAGAGGAGGAAGAAAATAGGGCCAGGCGGGCCCCGCTCCTCTTCCCTGACCCCACCCGTCAACCGCACAAACGCCGGCCCGCCTCTGCGAGTGTTGACCCGGTCGGCCGACGTGGATAAGTGATGGGCCCCACCCCACGGGACCCGCACGTCAGTGACCCCAAGCCCGGCCCCGCCACTGTCCACGTGGATAAGTGGAAGCGTACTTCAGAAAGTACGTTTTTGCGTGAAGTAAGCGTATTCCGCCTTTGCTTTATCCAAAAATGCGCTTTCTCCATTCTGAAGACGTATTTTCTGAGAATACGTTTTCTGTTTTTCAGCTCTGCGGCCAATTTGTAGAGATTCTTTTTACAGATTGGTCCCTAAACTTCGTCGGGCTATAACTTTTTGCTCGCAACCCCGTTTGAGGTGAACCCAGAGCCCACGTCTTTGTTTCGTCGAGCCTGTTCTGTTGGTTTTATTTTCACTATGGTTTGACACTGTGAAAATGACCATTTTGCCTTTACGCTTAATCAGCCCCCTTCGGGAGAGAAACTTTTCCGGCGATTTGTTCCAAGATCGTTCCGCACTTCTCCCCGGTGCATTCTTCATTCCCAAGCAAGACACAAACACCGTTTGCAAGATAGCCATGCAGTAGCATTGGTTTTCAACTTGAATCTTTAATATATGTCTATTCGTTTTGCTACTGTTGTCGTTATTTCGGTTATGCTAATGGATCAGTGGTTACCGTCATGCTATGTTTTCTTGCACTCTGTTATCATGTTCTACCTGCTAGTATTACTTTCATATTGGTCATGCTTGATAGCAGTACATGTTGGGTTGGTCATGTTCTTCGGTGCATGACTAAAGTCGGTTACCGGGTACCGTTAATATGTATTGTTCCTTGTTGTTAGTTGGTTAAGTGTTTACTCGGTTACGTTATTGATGTGTTCTTGCATGGTATTTATTGTTGATGATAATGGTCATGTTATGCTTTGAGTAGTGTTGTACTTGTAATATTCATGCTCGTCATTATGCTATGCTCAGTTGGATTTGATTCATTGTTGATATGGTTGATAGTTATGCTGTAGCCTCATGCTTATGTTGATATCATGCCCATGAATTGTAATTGCATCATGTTATTTTATCATGGCTCAGCATATTGCATTCAAGTTTAATCGGATTAAACTGAACTTGAACAATTGTTGGCTGAGTCATGGTGCCACCATCTCGAGCTGACCAGTGCAACCACATTTACCTTTCTGGGAAGGTCCTAACTGGTTCTATTGTCATGCCTCTCGCCGGTGCCTCCAACGAGGGAAGGTTATGCGCGGGCGCTACCTTGGTCAGGTAGGACGGCATAAGCCTTGTGTGCCCGTAGTTGTTGTAGCCGGCTTGTCCCCGTTTGGGACCGTTTTTGTTTTGCCACGACGGTGGTCGTTGGTGCCTTTGGTAGGCACGGGGCCACCCAGGACTTATCCCAGAGGGGAGTTTGTCGGAGTGGCCGGGAGGGTGTCATGGCAGTAATTCGGTTTTGTCGGAACATCGTTGGTCCACCCGAATGGGAGCGCGAGGCCATGGGTTCCGTGGTGTGGGTACAATGCGCTACCTTTGCAGAGTGTATGCTAAATCTATCAATAGCCGCGCCCGCGGATAAGGGCCCAATTCGTAGTTGGTCACACTATGGGTCAACAATAATAATAATAACTTGATTAATAACAACCCTGGTTCGATGATGAGATAAGTTGGTTATGTGATCCGTGAATGATCACCGTTTGGTTACGAGGTAACCCGTTGAGCCAAGAGTGGATCTGTTTGTGATCCGTGAATGATCACCGTGGTATCGAGGATACCGAGTTGTTGGATATTCGTGATGTTGTGCGAGAATCACGGGTAAAGATCAAGCTCCTTGTGGTCATTTAATGATTACTACGGTATTGTTTATACCAAGCTTGATTTGATCCTGAGATGATCGTGTGATGTCCGAGGTTGGTAAGTGATGCATGTGATGGTTATGAGGTAACCTGAGCAGAATAAGTGGTGCATATAGTGTCATCATGTTGCATGCTAGTATCGTCAGATTTATATGTTCATGCCATGCTCTTATTTTTCTAGCTGTATCATGTTCATGTCATGTTATCCTGATGATTTCATGATAATTCCTGCTTAACCTGTAATTGCCATGCTGTTGTTTGTCTTGAATGCTTCTGGTTATTGTGAGCTTGCAAGTACATTCAATGTAATGACCTGGCGTGTCATGCCAGTTTGCAGGTCATGTCGTGATTGCTTGATTGCTTGTCGTGGTTTCCGTTTGTGCGAGCTAGAATAAGCGTTCCAGCCAGAGTCCCTGCGGAGTGGAGTTCACAACCGTCGTCGTTGTTCCGCTGCTAGAGTTATTCCGCTACATAGTGTTGTTCTACTGCTTGCATGGAGCAACCGTAGCAGGCGTAGTGTCGTCGTGCTGATGTAACCCTTGTACCCAAATAGATTGTAATAAAGAGCTGATTTGTTCTATATCAAGCAGTGTCATATTGCAGATACTTCTCCTCGATCTCTGGGATGGAATACGGGGCATTCCGGTTTCTCTGAGCCGGGGTGCCACACCACATGAGCACAAATGGACTGAGACGTGTAAGGAGGAGATGGTCAGACCATGGATGCATATAGCGCTCGGTTATCATGAAGTTCAGGCAGAATCAATCTTAGCTCAGAGCACGAAGCATCGAAAGATGAACAAGAGTCCTATGGAGATATGATCGGCAAAGGTTTGCCTACCAGTTGAAGTTCACATCATCAGTGATATCCACATCAATGGCTGTGAATCAAATCAGGGTCTTGAATCACTTAAAATCAATTGATTTGAGTGGGAGCACAATTATGTATTAGTTAAGTTTCATCACTAGTGCAAATTAATTATGAATAATGTCTATGTGTAGTTTGCATTATAGCTATAGAATTATGGCTCACGGGTTCCACCTTTGATGTTGAAATTGATTGACTGTAATTTACCTGGTTGAATCTTCATGACTGGTAAATGTAATGAGAGGCTCATCCTCTAATAGTGCCGAGAAGGATTTTGTCCTACTGCATGCTTACAATACTCTCTTGCTAATGCTATGGATGATGAGACTTAGTCATTCAATCCAAAAGTTAGAACTGCATTACGGTCCGCTTGCTTCCGAGAAACCCGAAATTCAAAATGTTTGGGATAGTTATGTGATACTATCATAATTGAAAATTGTTTTCAGAAAGAAACAAAGATTAAAAGATATGTGATATCTAAAGAACTGTTTTGTTTGCAAGATCTAGTGAAGCGTTCAACTATGTTTTAGACTAAAATATGTAAGATCCGGAAGAACACCAGTCATAAGTTGATGGTGAGAACCTAAAGAGAAAGAAAAAACCAAAGGATGTAGTGAGACTTACATGCCTAGGGAGGTTCAAGGCTCATGCCACTCTTAAAAGGTTAGGTAATTCTTCTGCTGAGTGAGAGAAATATTGAAATTAAGACTTAGAAGTTCAGAGGCGGAAGGAAAAGAAGACTAGAATGTCCAGCTCTGGTATGAATGTCATACAAGTTATAAGATGTAAAGAAAGTCGGTCAAGTAAAGTGTGATTGTTGAGAACATTGTTAAACACTAAATTCTGCGAGAATTGTGGTTAAAAGCTGATCACAAGGATACTGACTCGATTGCATATTGTTGCTAATCGATGCAAAAATTACTACGGCCTAATGAACAAAAAATTAATGAGGTTAAAATATGCGTTGAAAATTTTATAAAAGTTATGATACTTTTTCATCAACATGTTACCTCTGAATTTATTATCATAATTTATTTTAGTGTTTTATACACTCTAGCCCATTGCTTATAAATTGCAAGGAAGTTGTTCTTAAGGAGATAATTACACGATAGTACCACATTTGGGGCGGTGGTGCCGAATTGGTACCACTTTTGGAAATTTTTACGTGTCAGTACCACGTTTGGGTCTAACCATTGCAAATCGAGCTAACCTTCGTATTTGTACGTATTGACGCTGGAACTAACCGCCCGGGCCCGCGCGACAGCTGCCACGCTGGCGAATCGTCACCCGCCCGCTCACTCGATACGTGCGGTCCGGCTCGAACCGGACCGGCCCGTGCTCTATCTCTCCCTCTCCTTTCTTCTCTTCCTCTGTTCGTCGACGAACCCTAGCTCCCTCGCGCGTCTCTACGGCGATGGCAGCGGCGACCCCGGGCGGTGGTGGCGGCAGCGTCGGTGGCGGCAACGGCGATGGTGGCGGCGCAAACATTCCCCTCTTCGGCACCGGCGCGGCAGGAGGAATCGAGGGGAGATCTCCAATCGAGGGCGGCGACGGCTACTCGAGCTCTGAGTATTCCAGCGACGACGACGAGTTCATGGAGCCCGCACTGTCCATGAAGCAGCGGGTACGGCTGGCACAACAATGGGTGGCGAACCCTAGCAATAGCCACGAGCTGACCCACGGGCTCGGCGGCGTCCTGTAAGTTTCTGTTTCTTTTTTTTCTTCTCATTTATTTGCTAATTAGGGTTATAGTGTACTGATTAGGCAAATTGCATGTGAATTGTAGTTTATATGAAGACATATGGAATGTTAGGATCCATTTTGACAATAATGATCTGTTAGAGAGGAAGTTAAGTTGTTCAGATGTGACATATCTGAATATGGTTGCATTGATGGAAACACAAGGCTTTAGTATTGATAATTCACTGCTGTTTTACATGGAGACCCCAGGAGAGCAGGGTTTGGAATTGGTTGATAGTAATGTTAAACTACAGTTGATCAAGAGGCAGAATGAGGAGAGTTTGGTGCTTAATTTTCTATTTAGGGCTTGTACACCAGCTGTCAGTTTGGCACAAAAGGGTTTTGTAGAGAAGCAAAAATTAGATGCAATTGTTTATTCTGAGCCTGTGGTTTATGATCTGGCTGATCCTCCTGTGTATGCTGTTGATCAGCAAGGTGTAGCTTATGAAGGTCAGAGTAGCTGCTCTATTGCAGCTGTAGGCCCTGCTGTTTTAACACAAGAGAGCAGGAGTGTTCTAAATCCAAAGTTAAAAGAAGTTGTGGAAGAAGAACAAGATGGCTATGATGGCAGTTATGCATCTTCATCTGAAGGGCAATATGACAGTGACACTAACCCTTATTATATTGGGGATTTAAGGCCTAACTATAATGAGGAAATGAATGATGCTGAAGACATGGAGATGGAAGAGGGAAACAGACAGATAGAGGAAGAAGTAGAAGAACAACATGAAGAAGAAACAGAGGATGAAGAATCAGAAGAAGAAACAGAGGAGGAAGAACAAGTGCATTATGAGGGTGACACAGAGGTAGAGGAATTATTTGATTTGGAGGATGATGACCCTATTGTTCCAGAAGAGGAAGAAAAAATATCTGTGCCAGCAAAGAAGAAGCAGAAGCTGCAAGTAAGGAGGGGACCAACAACAAGGTCACATTCCAGTGTTTTAGAAGAAGTGCAACCTGATTGGAAACCATCATCAGATGAAGAAGATAATAGTTTACTGAAGGACAGTGAAGATGATGGGTTTCAGCCACTAGCATTTGTGCTACCTAAAGGAAGGAAGAGCAGGGCAAAGAAGAGGCCACCTAGAGTATGGTACAATGAGGATTTGGAGCAACCACACCAACAACTACAACTGCAAATGTGTTTCATAGATCAACATCAATTCAGAGATGCTTTGTTGAGCTTGCACATCACTCAGTGCAGAGACTTCAAGTATCACAGGAACTCAGATAAGAGGATCATTGTGCATTGCAAGAATTCACAATGCAAGTTCTGCATTGTGGCAGCTGTTATAAAAGGGGAAAACACTTTTGCAATTAAGAAGATGAGATTAAAACACACTTGCCCTAGTTCAACTGAAACAACCAGGGTAAGTGCCAAGTGGCTTGCAAAGCAATATGAGCCACTATTCAGATCTGATGTCACTACTAGCATACATACACTTATTGATGCATGCATGGAAAAGTATGGTGTGGATGTGCCCAAGGCTATGGCATATAGGGCAAAAAACCTAGCTGTTGAGGCTGTGTTGGGAGATCATAAGAAGCAATAACCAAGGCTGAGAGACTATGCTCAGACTGTCATGGATACAAACACTGGGAGTAGAGTTGTAGTCAGCACTGTAACTCCAAGAGCCGCTGAAAAAATCCCACATCCAGGACCCAGATTCCATGCCATGTTTTACTGCATCAATGGAGCAAGGGAGGGATTTCTACAGGGGTGTAGACCATTCATTGGTTAGTTTATTTTAGCTTGTACACTACTTTGATGTTGTTAGTTTCAATAGCTTGCACATATAAATGATGTTATGTTTACTTCCTGTTTTAGGTATTGATGGATGTTTTATCAAGCTAACCACTGGTGCACAAATCCTTGCTGCCACTGGTAGAGATGGCAATAACAACATATACCCACTGGCATTTGGCATTGTTGGACAAGAGGACAAAGCAAACTGGTGCTGGTTTCTACACCAACTGAAAATTTGTCTTGGAGGAGAAGTTGGACAGTATGGTCCATATACTATAATGTCTGACAGACAGAAGGTATGTCTATCCACCTTGCATTGCCTGCTAAATATGTGTTTACATGTGTATTAGACAGTAGCTTAGCTGTTTAAATTGTGTGCACCAGGGGCTACTGTTCGCAGTTGATAGAGTTTTTCCTAACAGTAATCAAAGATTCTGCTTAAGACACATATATGCAAACTTCCAAAATGCTGGCTTTAGGGGGGAAGACCTTAAGAAGTGCATGGATAATGCCAGTTATGCATATAATGAACACAAATTTAATATAGCAATGGATGATCTCAAAGCTGAGAGTGAGGAAGCTTGGCAGTGGCTTAGTGCAATACCCAAGAAAACCTGGGCTAGGCATGCATTTGACACAAATTGCAAGACTGACTTGGTTGTCAACAATTTGTCTGAGGTGTTTAACAAGTACATCCTAGATCATAGGAAAAAACCAATAAGAACTATGTGTGATGGCATAAAGGATAAGCAGATGGTTAGGTGGCACAGGAATAGAGAGAGTGGAAAGGAAGCTAGATGGGAGACCACACCACATTACAGTGAGAAGTTGGAGATTGAGAAGGAAAGGGCCAGGTACTGCAAACCCATTCAAGCAGGTGTTAACTTGTGGCAAGTAACTAGTGGGAGCAAACACATGCTGTCAATTTGGAACTTGAAACCTGTGGTTGCAGAAAGTGGGACCTCAGTGGAGTCCCATGTAACCATGCCATCTCAGCAATTAACAAGGCAAAAAGGTTTTCAGAGGACTATGTAAGCAAATTTTTCAAGAAACCATATTACTTGGCAGCATATGAACCAATGATATATCCTGTCCCTGGTGAGCATGACTGGACAAAGACCCCAGGTCCATACATAGAACCTCCAGCATTTAAAGTCAAGAAAGGAAGAAAGAAAGAGAAGAGGATAAAGGGAAAATTTGAAGTTCCAAAGCCAAAGTCCACCTCAAGAATGGGGACAATAACTTGTAGCAATTGTGGATTACAAGGGCATAAATACACAAGCTGCCTTAAACAGTTGAAACCTGAGTTGGCCTTAAGAAAGAACAAACATGTGGTAAGCCCTTTGAACTAGTTCTTCACTTTGATGTTTCTATAAATTACCTTTGTCCCTTGTACATTTCTTACTTGTAGTATTATTAAGTGTGTTTCCTTTGAATTGTTTTCCAAGCCTGCTGCAAGGAATTCACAAGGAAGAGGTGTTGCTCCTACAGCTCCTGCAGCAACACCTAGAGCTGCTTCAGCAACACCTAGAACTGCTTCAGCAACACCTAGAGCTTCTGCTAGTGCTGGCAGAGGTGGTGGAAGTGGTGCTGGCAGAGGTGCTGGAAGAAGGGCTGGTGGTGGAAGAGGATCTGGAAGAGCACCTTCTAGTGCTCAATCTACTGCTGGGATAGGTGCTCATTCTTCAAGGCCTTTCTCTGCCCCAAGGCAGTATGGTGCCTCAACTTCTAGTGCTCCTCCTCAACCAACTGATGGCACACACACTGGATGGATGACCTGGTTCAATGCTAGTAGAGGTGGCAGAAGGTGATGCAAACTTCTGCTGATGCTACAATGTGCACCTACTACAATGTGGAATGTTATCTTTTGGTTTGATGTCACTCCAATAACTACTGCTGATGCTTTATTTTGGTTTGATGCCACTACAGCAACTTGTGCCGATGATACATTGTGCTTTATTTTGCTTTGATGATACATCAGCAACTTGTATTCATGGTACAATGTGTATTATTTAGAGTTTGATGCCACTACAATGTGTTTTCTTTTGTGCTTGATGCCACTAAAGCAACTTGTGCTGATGCCAATGGATATCTTGATGGTTCTGTTGGGGATACCTTGATGGTTAATGGATTGATGCCACTTGGGTGGATAACTTGATGGTTTATGTTCATACTTTAATGGCATTGTTTTGCTATTTGGTCATATGGATGAACCAACCTAAACCTAAGCATTAGTGTTTATGGTGGCTATGGTCATATGGATGAACCAACCTAAACCTAACCATTAGGATTTACAGTGTCTCGGGGTCGACGTAGCCACCCAAACCTAACCTTTAGGGTTTACGGTGCCTAGGGGTCGACGGAGCCACCTAAACCTAACCATTAGGGTTTACGGTGCCTAGGGGTCGACGGAGCCACCTAAACCTAACCTTTGGGGTTTACGGTGTCTCGGGGTCGACGGAGCCACCCAAACCTAACCTTTAGGGTTTACGGTGCCTAGGGGTCGACGGAGCCACCTAAACCTAACCTTTCGGGTTTACGGTGCCTAGGGGTCGACGGAGCCACCCAAACCTAACCTTTAGGGTTTACGGTGCCTAGGGGTCGACGGAGCCACCTAAACCTAACCTTTAGGGTTTACGGTGCCTCGGAGTCGACGGAGCCACCTAAACCTAACCATTAGGGTTTACGGCGCCTAGGGGTCGACGGAGCCACCTAAACCTAACCATTAGGGTTTACGATGCCTAGGGGTCGACGGAGCCACCTAAACCTAACCTTTAGGGTTTATGGTGTCTCGGGGTCGACGGAGCCACCCAAACCTAACCTTTAGGGTTTACGGTGTCTCGGGGTCGACGGAGCCACCCAAACCTAACCTTTAGGGTTTACGGTGCCTAGGGGTCGACGGAGCCACCTAAACCTAACCTTTAGGGTTTACGGTGCCTCGGAGTCGACGGAGCCACCTAAACCTAACCATTAGGGTTTACGGTGCCTCGGGGTCGACGGAGCCACCTAAACCTAACCATTAGGGTTTACGATGCCTAGGGGTCGACGAAGCCACCTAAACCTAACCATTAGGGTTTACGGTGCCTAGGGGTCGACGGAGCCACCTAAACCTAACCTTTGGGGTTTACGGTGTCTCGGGGTCGATGGAGCCACCCAAACCTAACCTTTAGGGTTTACGCTGCCTAGGGGTCGACGGAGCCACCTAAACCTAACCTTTAGGGTTTACAGTGTCTCGGGGTCGACGGAGCCACCCAAACCTAACCTTTAGGGTTTACGGTGCCTGGGTCGACGGAGCCACCTAAACCTAACATTAGGGTTTACGGTGCCTAGGGGTCGACGGAGCCACCTAAACCTAACCATTAGGATTTACGGTGCCTCGGAGTCGACGGAGCCACCTAAACCTAACCATTAGGATTTACGGTGCTAACATAACCATCAAATAGTCTTCCAATGCTAACATAATCATCTAATATAAAACCTAGTGCATGAGAAATCATAATCTGAAGTCTAGCAAGCATAACACATCATTTCAAGTCTAGCAAACATAACACACAATAGTTACTGGAGTTCAACATATTATAGGGTACACAACCATTGTTCACAATACATAGTGGAGTTTAGATGCATAGTTCATCCTTTTCTCACAAAAGGATGAAAAGCATATTTACTACATACATACACAGCCATAGTTCATCTTAGAGAAGTTCACATTTAGTAGAGCCATACACTACACAACCATCATGCCCAAAAGGTCAGCATTGCCCACTAGCTCATATTCATTTTCTTCACTTCTCTAAGATGGCCTGGATCCCCTTGATCTTCTCCTTCAGCTTCTCCTCTACCTTCATCAGCTCAGCAAACTGAAGCTCTAGCTGCACCATCTCTTCACCATGCTTTTCCTTTCCCTTAAGCAAATCTGAAACCTGAAACTTCAACTCTAGCTTATCTTGGGTGAGCTTCTCCTCAGACTTTGTGAGCTCTGCATTCTTCAACTCCAAGTTCATCTTAGCTTCACTAAGAAATTGCTTGTCTGTAATATGCTTCAACTTTAGGTTCTGGATGACTGTAGCTTGAGCTCTTGTCAGGTTCAGTAGCACTTCATAATTCTGCTTAAGCTTCTCAGACTCTGCATCTCTCTTTGCCATCTGTGCCTTCGTATCAGCCACCAGTTCACTTCTGCATTCATGCTGATATGTAATGGCAGACTGTGGATGTCTGAAATCCACCACCCTCTCCTCCTGGAAGCTCATAAGCTCATGCACATCTTGGACTAGCTTGTCATAGTTGGCCTCCAACTTGTTCTTCTCTTCTGTCAGATGGTGGATAGTGAAAGAACTTTCAAGATTATCATTCACCCTAGCACTCCTGCTATCTTCAACCATTGCCCACAGCTTCAAAAATGCATTTTGCATTGTTGGGGGCCACTGGTGATCAACCCATTCAACAAACCCACAATTCTGCCCTTCCTGCAAAAAGAGCAAAAAGATAAATAATAAACAAGTTAGTTCATACCACAGGTAAATAACTAGTGCACTAAGCTACATTGGTTCCTACCACTATTTTTCCTTTCTAAATTGGTAATAATAGCAGCACTAAGCTACACTGGTAATTGAGATGTACCTACCCACTAAATAACAGCATGACAAATTACAACACCACTCAGCTACAGATTTGAACAGATTTGCACTCAATATTTAGTTCCAAACAGGAGTAAAAAGCAACATAATTAACAGTGCACTGTCATTAAGTACATAATAATGCCACAACAGCAACATAAAACCTGTAGAAGTCCTAAACTGAATATTTCACATGATACCAAGAACAATGCCAGTGCTAAATAACAGTACCACTGTCATGAAACTACTGCCACTGCTGTTGCAAAAGTGAATATGCCCTAATAATCAGGCCTTGTAGTCATGTTCAATATGCCACTGTCAAACCAACAATAAAATGACACTATCAACCAAAATATAATATCCAACTATCACCCTACAATTCATACCGGCTCTGCACATGCTAAGAACCTTCTCCCTGTGTCTATTCCTTCAAATGCGACAAGCCTCTCATATGCCTTCCCGTGCTTCTCACATGGCGACATCGTTTCCAGCTCTAGCCCCTAGTAATCTGGATCTTCAACGCTGAAAGGGTGTCGTGGTATTCTCACGGGGGGGGTGCGAGGCGACAGATGCCACAAGGGCTTTGTGTGAGGGTAAGACTGCTGCTGATAGGCCCGGGAGCGGGTATGCGAGTAGCACGCGCTAGTTTACCCAGGTTCGGGGCTCTCCGGAGAGATAATACCCCTACTCCTGCATGTCTGAGTATATATATCTGGGGTGTACATCGGGCAGTACAAAGTGCTCCTAGAGCTGTATCTGGGGGCAGTGCCGAGTGCATCTGATCTGGTATCTGTGTAAATATATGTGCCCAAGAGTATGTGGCGTGGTGCACTTGGCACTAGTGGCCGTGGGTGGAGCTTGTGGCCGTATGGGTGTGTGTCCATACGTGAGCATGTATGCATGTGTGTGTGAGTCCATGCATGGATGGATGGATGTGTGCCTCCTTTTATAGTGTGGAGCTAGCTTACTCTCTAAGCTATGTGGTGGTATGGGAGCAAGGCATGGTGCATGTCATGCTTGTCCCCTGGGTCACTTCATAAATAGTGTCAGGGGACATGTGACACTATACATGATGGCTGGGGTGACACGTGAATAGTGCTCGGGTACGGCCGTCTCGTCGGTGTCTTGTCGATGTCGAGTCGGGCTGCAGTCGACAGCCGGCTGGTTGGCGCAGTCGGCAGCCGGCAGCCGCCCGGGCGGGGCAGTCGGACGGGGAGCCGGCAGGAGCAGCCGGGTAGTCGGACTGAGGGGCTTTGCTAGCCCCGATGTCTTGAAATATTGTCTTGCCGTCTTCGGGATACCCGTGTCCAATTACTCCGACAGTAGCCCCCAAGCCTTCGGGCAACTTGGCAAAGTTGGGCGGAGGTTTTTTCGCGAGTGTTCATGGAAATGATCGTGCAAAAAGACAAAGTTAGTCCTCGCAGATATATCAAATGATTGCTTTTAGCATTGCAAGTTTTATGCGGAGGGTGCCGACTCGGTTTCGTCCGAGCCCCCTTCAATCTTTTTTATGTTCCCTCCACTCTTTGGCTTGCTCTCGCTTGCTGGACAGCCGCTCTGCGGTCTGTGGCTGAGAGTGGGCCGCGGAGTGGAGTGTACAATACTCAGATTCTGGGAGCGAATTCGACCGAGTAGATACTCGTAAAGAAAACGGCCGGGGTCGCCTGAACCGCTTTTCTTCCCGGACGTTTTTCGCGTGGGTGGCGTCCAGCGTTCACTCTTGCTAGCCGGACAGCCGCTCTGCGTTCTGTGACTAAGAGTGGGCCTTTGGTACCACGCATGCTACTAAGCCGTCTGCGGGAACAAACGCCTCAGGCCAAGCGGCCAGCCCCCGGGCCAACTCTGGCTGGCGCCGGGGCGAACAGTGATGCAACTGTAATGAAATGCAGAGATAACCCCCAAGCATCGCTCGGGGTTATCCGTGCTCTCGCGGTGAAAAAATATGCGAGTGAGGAGCTCACATTAATTTTCGTGTAGCCGAGGCGGAGTTTGCCGAAGAGAGCCGGCGCACCCGCTAGGTGTAGCCTTCGAGCCCCCGGTCGCTCGAAGGAGGGTCCCGGCCGGTCAGGCTCGACCGGCCAGGCGGCGAGGCGTCTTGCAGCGCCCTTTTTGTTCTTCTGCCGGCTGCTGGCAGCCGGACGAAACTCTTCTCTTGTCTCCGTGGGGGCGCGCCAGCGCACCCACTGGGTGTAGCCCCCGAGATTCGGGCCGACTGCTGAGCAGTCGGGCCGGATCTTCCGGCAACGACTTTGTCTTCTTTCCTCGCGGGGGCGCGTCAGCGCACCCGCTGGGTGTAGCCCCCGAGATTCGGGCCGACTGCTGAGCAGTCGGGCCGGATCTCCCAGCAACTACTTTGTCTTCTTCTTCGCGGGGGCGCGTCAGCGCACCCGCTGGGTGTAGCCCCCGAGATTCGGGCCGACTGCTGAGCAGTCGGGCCGGATCTCCCGGCAACTGCTTTGTCTTCTTCTTCGCGGGGGCGCGTCAGCGCACCCGCTGGGTGTGCCGTCGGAGCAGGAGGCAGACCCGCCGGCTTGGCACTGCCGACAGCGCGGGTCACGACTGACCGTCCGAGTGGCGAAGCAGACGGACGAATCATCCGGACGGGTGTTTCTTTTCTTCTCTTTGTCCCAGCCGACTTCTTTCTCTTCTTTTTTTAGGCACTCGGCCCTTTGCTTTGTTCTCCAGCGGGGAACTTTTCTCTCCTTCCAACCGGCCCTTGTCGTTTCTCACGCCGGCAGGGTGAGGTGCAGGCGGAGCAGTCGGCAGGCCGGGGAGCAGGCGGAAGCCGGCCGCCGGCTGGAGTGGCAAACCGGCGGGCGTGGGGGCCGGACCCGATGTGGGAGGCCAGCAGCCGGCAGGGCGGAGGCCGGACCCGGCGCGGGAGAGGCGAGCGCGCGGGGCCGAAGCCGGGCGAGCGCGGACGACACGGCCAGGCGGGGGCGACGCTGGGGGGCCGGACGCGCAGGAGTCGGCCAGGACGCGCGGGGAGCCGGCCGCGCGGCGAGCAGGAGCCGGCCACCGGGCGGCGCGGACCGCAGGCGCGGAACGGGGCGAAGCCGGCCGCCGGCGCTGGCGACCCGAAGCCGGCCCGGGCCGGGCGTGTGGAGGAGCCGGCGCAGGCACGCAGAGGCGCGGAGCCGGCCACAGGGCGGGGCCGGGTGGCGGAGCGAAGGCGAGCAGAGGCGCGGGGCTGGACCCGGCAAGGCGGAGGCGACGCTGGGGGCCGGACGTGCAGGAGTCGGCCAGGACGCGCGGGGAGTCGGCCGTGCGGCGAGCAGGAGCCGGCCACCGGGCGGCGCGGACCGCAGGCGCGGAACGGGGCGAAGCCGGCCGCCGGCGCTGGCGACCCGAAGCCGGCCCGGGCCGGGCGTGTGGAGGAGCCGGCGCAGGCACGCAGAGGCGCGGAGCCGGCGACAGGGCGGGGCCGGGTGGCGGAGCGAAGGCGAGCAGAGGCGCGGGGCTGGACCCGGCCAGCAGCGGAGTGGGGGCGCCGCCGGAGCGAGGCAGAGGAGCGCGGGGGTGGCCGGGGTGCGGGCGCGAGCCGGCCAGCGCGGGTGGCCTCTGGGTGAAGCTGAAGCGACGAGCGGGACGCCGGACGGTGCCGAGTCGCGCTGAGCCGGCGGCTGTGACGCCGGACGGGTGGGGGCGGGAGTCGGCGCGGGGCGAGCGGAAGCCGGCCACAGCAGCGGCCGAGCGCACGGAGACGGCGTCACGCGGAGGCCGGCCGGGAATAGACGAGCGGGCGGCCCGACGCGGAGACGACATGCGGGAGGCGGCGTCGGTTCAGCTGAACCCGTCGCAAGGTGGGGCCGGAGCCGGCTGGGCGGACGGACGGCGACCCGGAGCCGGCCCGAGGTTGGTGCGGGGCAGCAGCGGGGCGAGGCCGGCACGCAGGCATGGAGTAGCCGGAGCCGGCGCTGTGCAGGTAGTCAGACGGAGGTGCAACGCGTGGAGCCGGACGGAGGCCCTGGGCACAGCCGCGTCTGCTTGGCGGCACGTGGACATGGGCGGAGCAGCGGCGAACGCACGGACGTACGAACGCGGGCAGAGCAGCAGCCACTCCGCAGTGCACGGACACGCAGGGCGCCAGCGGAAACGCGCGGACGCGGGCGACGGGGCGTCACGGGCGCACGGCTGGGGCGTAATCCGGCGCGGGGAGGTGCCGACGCACACGCCGGAGCGAGACGAGGCGCGGGGCACACGGGAGGCCGGGACGGCGGCGACGCAGTCGACGCCGCGGTGGCGGTGATGAAGGCGAGGCCAACGGCGAGGACGCGCCGTCCCGCGCGGCCGCTCCGGGGGTGGGTCGAAGTCGAACCCCCGAGTGCTACCGGAGAGACGGCGCGACGCCGCGGCGGTGATGGCGAAGGCGAGGCCGACGGCGAGGACGCGCCGCCCCTCGCGGCCATTCCGAGGGTGCGTCGATATCGAGCCCTCGACCGCTATCGGAGGGACGGCGCGACGCCGCGGCGGTGATGGCGAAGGCGAGGCCGACGGCGAGGACGCGCCGCCCCTCGCGGCCATTCTGAGGGTGCGTCGATATCGAGCCCTCGACCGCTATCGGAGGGACGGCGCGACGCCGCGGTGGTGATGGCGAAGATGGTTCCGCCCGGACTGCGAAACCAGCAGCAGCGTGGTAGCATAGATAGTACCGACCCACGGTGGGCGCCAACTGTCGTGGTATTCTCACGGGGGGTGTGAGGCGACAGATGCCACAAGGGCTTTGTGTGAGGGTAAGACTGCTGCTGATAGGCCCGGGAGCGGGTATGCGAGTAGCACGCGCTAGTTTACCCAGGTTCGCGGCTCTCCGGAGAGATAATACCCCTGCTCCTGCATGTCTGAGTATATATATCTGGGGTGTACATCGGGCAGTACAAAGTGCTCCTAGAGCTGTATCTGGGGGCAGTGCCGAGTGCATCTGATCTGGTATCTGTGTAAATATATGTGCCCAAGAGTATGTGGCGTGGTGCACTTGGCACTAGTGGCCGTGGGTGGAGCTTGTGGCCGTATGGGTGTGTGTCCATACGTGAGCATGTATGCATGTGTGTGTGAGTCCATGCATGGATGGATGGATGTGTGCCTCCTTTTATAGTGTGGAGCTAGCTTACTCTCTAAGCTATGTGGTGGTATGGGAGCAAGGCATGGTGCATGTTATGCTTGTCCCCTGGGTCACTTCATAAATAGTGCCAGAGGACATGTGACACTATACATGATGGCTGGGGTGACACGTGAATAGTGCTCGGGTATGGCCGTCTCGTCGGTGTCTTGTCGATGTCGGGTCGGGCTGCAGTCGACAGCCGGCTGGTTGGCGCAGTCGGCAGCCGGCAGCCGCCCGGGCGGGGCAGTCGGACGGGGAGCCGGCAGGAGCAGCCGGGTAGTCGGACTGAGGGGCTTTGCTAGCCCCGATGTCTTGAAATATTGTCTTGCCGTCTTCGGGATACCCATGTCCAATTACTCCGACAAAGGGACCTGCCGAACCTCATACAAACAAAATGCCCAAATCAAAACCCAGCAAAATCAACCAAATCAAAAAGCCCCAAATCTAAAACCCTAACACTAAACCCAGCTCAAGGGAAATCACCGGGTTAAGCCCGTCCATGGATGAGGTCGAGTGCATGTACGGCAGGCTGGACGTCTCCTCACTGCTTTCGTCTTCGAAAACCATGGCGGGCGGCGGCGGTCCGGTCCGGCAACACTGCGGGCGGCGACGAGGGCGGCGAGAGAGGAGCGAGGAGGAAGGCACGAGCGAGGAGGGAGAGACAGAGCACGGGCCGGTCCGGTTCGAGCCGGACCGCACATATCGAGCGAGCGGGCGGGTGCCGATTCGCCAGCGTGGCAGCTGATGCGCGGGCCCGGGCGGTCAGTTCCAGCGTCAATATGTAGAAATACGAAGATTAGCTCGATTTGCAACGGTTAGACCCAAACGTGGTACTGACACGTAAAATTTTCCAAAAGTGGTATCAATTCGCCGCCGCCGTCCCAAATCTGGTACTATCGTGTAATTATCTCGTTCTTAAGAGAACAATAGTTGTTCGATGTAATGAATAAAAGGGCCATACTCTTATTGTAAATAGGATGAAAGTTATGAATATTGATGATAGCATTGAACATCCGTAACACTGACGCTAAATGTTGCAAGACTAAAAGAATACCACATATATGTGGCACTGCATTTAGTCACATTGCAAAAACCCGCATGGAGAAATTCCATAGTGATGGATTTTGGAGTCATGTTATTATGAATCATCTGACACTTATAAATTTTCTCCAAAGAGTGAAGTAAACTAAAATACTGCTCACAGGCTATAAAGAACGAGCAACAAATAATTGGAAATTTGCGTATTGATGTATGTAGTCCAATAAGTGCTATTGCAAGCAGTGGATTTATCTATCTTCAAGGATGACTCAAGTAGATATTTATAGTTACTAACTGAGACATAAATCTGGATCTTTAGAAATGTTTTAAAAGGTTTTTAGAATGAAGTAGAAATTATTATAACAAGAAAATTATGTTTCTACAATTAGATTGTAGAAAAGAATATTTGAGTTACAAATTTAGCGAATGTCGGATGAGCTATGAAAAATATTTTATAGCTTGCACCTCCTAAAAACACTACTATGAGTAGAGTGTTTTGAGTAGATGTAATCAAGCTATGTATGGCATGGTGTGATAAAAAATGACATTAACTATTTCGCCATTATACTTCTTAATGTGACGCTTTAGAGACTATGGGTTTTACATTAAAAGAGTGCCATCAAATTTATTGAAATAAGTGCTACTTTGTAGGTTATCTCGAATGGTTGGATATTCCTCTATCACTATGCCGAGGGAAAGTGTTTTGACTGAGAGTGCGGAAATTTTGAAGAAAATGTTTTCTGCAAAAGAGTGAGTGGGAGGACAGTGCAAATCGACGAGATTACAGAATCTTCGCAATCAGGTCAAAGAAAAGAAACACTAGAGGTGGTTCTAAAATTTCTTACCGTGACTGATACGGAAACCTCTACATAGGATATAGAGACTTCAGTCGAACGTGCAACTTAACCATATAGGTTGGGGAAATTTGTGCAAACCTTCGTGGTGCGCAGACGAAATATTGTTGAACAAACAATGAACCTATAATTACCAAGAAGCGTTGATGGGCCCTGACTTCGGAATTGGCTATACACCAAATAATCCGAGATAGTATCCATACACATAATTCAAGTTTAGAACTTGATAGACCCTCTAGAAGACTTAAAGTCTAAAGTGTAGTGATGGATTTATAAATTGACAAAGATACAAATGTTTTATAATGCTTGACTTGTTGCAAAAAAATTATGACAATATCAAGCAGTTGATTATTACGAGATTGTCTCATCATAATAATACTTAAAGTTAGTTCAGATTAAACTAGCAATTACTAAATATTTCAGTTATGAGATATAACAGATGGATGTCAAAATGATTCCCATGAGATGGAAATAGAACCGAGGTTGTATATTTGATACAGTCCAAGGTAATTTTCTCAATCTAGAGGGTACTAGTAAGTCTGCAAACTTCAAGAGATCCAGTAATGATCTGAAGGAAGCACAGTGGAGTTGGAGTCTTTGTTTTGATGAATTGATCAAATAATATGATTTCATCGATAGAAACAAAGATGCTTGTATTTACAAGAAAGTAAGTGGGAGCATCATAATATTTCTAAACACTTTGTGTGCATGACACATTGTTGATTGGAAATTATATAAATTTCTTGACACGCATTAAGACTTTATTGAAACTAGTTTTTTAGTAAAGTACTTAGGCAATATAGTCCTTGTATTAAGCATTACAATCTATGGAGATAGTAATGTCTAATCAGGGCTTAGCCAAAATACATATTGATAAAGTACTAAAGTAGTTAAAAACGCCAAGAAGAGTTTCTTGACAAAGTCATATGGAAGGAGTTCTTAACAAGAATCGGTATCTTGAAATACCTATGAATGAAATACATGATTTCAATCACACTTGTGTTAATTACATGGTATGTAAATAACCAAATATATCCAATACTCCAAGTAAGTTGTGAGTAAAGTTACTGGAATGGTCAAATTGTTGATCATAGGACAACAGTGAAAATGTCATTGAACACTGGCGACATGTTTCTCACATGCGGAGAACATGAAGAGATTGTTGTAAGGAGTTACATCAATACATGCTCATTGTAAGTAGTACATCAATAAAATTTTCATCAATGCTCCAAGCGATTTTCAGTTTTAATTAAATGATTAATGGTGGCACGGTAAGTTGGAATTGGTCCAAGAAAGTTACTGTGGTGAATTCTATAATAGAAGGCTAAGTGTATTGTCGCTTTACAAGCAACAATAGAGGGTGATGAATCAAAGTATCATTTATGAACTTAGTATGGTTTCTAAATGATTGTACGAATAGAACACTATTCTTAATAGTGGTCCTATGGCTTAATCTAAGGAATCAAACGTCCTGCCAGTGATCCAATATATCAATATATACTAAGCTTGTTTCACATAAATTATGAAATCATATGAAAGCATGACAAATGCATTGAAATGCAAAAGATACACACGAATCTGAAGCTTGTCAGATTCGATTGGACGAAGTCTATATCACAAGCAAAGCATGGACTGACACCGGATTGCCATTGGTGTAAAAGTTAAAAGTGTTAACTAGATTATTGACTCTAGTTCAAGTGGAGACTGTTGGAAATATGCCCTAGAGGCAATGATATTGTATTATTATATTTGCATATTCATAATTAAGTGTTTATATTTCATGCTATAACTGTTATGATCCTGGAATGTGCAATTCAGTGGAAAACTCATATGCACGTGTGAACTAATAAAACAGGTAAAATAAAGGTTCCTAGTCTCGCCTCTAAGACTAGCTCAAGTGTTGTTGGTGATCATGTTTTCCGGATCTTAGGATATCATTAAGTGACGATAGTCCTAAAACAACATTCAGATTATGACATTGGAAGAACGATCGTATTAAATCGACCCAAACTTGTTTGTTATGAATTGAGATAATATTGTCTGTAATCAATTGTAATAAAATAGACTGTTAACGTGTGATTTTGCTCCTTAGACCATGAGAGTATCATGCTCACTTCTTATCGGCTTTGGGGTTGCTCAAATGTCACCTGTAACACGGTGATCATAACAAAAACTTACAGGTTCATCAAAAAGTTTGACAAGTGGCCAATTAGCTCGACAGTGGGATTTGCTCCTTTGATGATAGAGAGATATTCTTAGGGCCCTCTCTGTGTGATGGCATCAATCATCGTCTGGCCAAACACAGGTGAGTTGGTCACGAGGATTCTGGAACACAATATTGAGAAAGAAGAACAAAACCGGTAATGAGTATTTCGGTATAGTGAGCATGGTGATGACTCAGGAGGATACAGATGCATCCCAGGTATTGTGAAGTATCGCGAAGCAAAGGGAACATCACATAATAACCAAAGGTTCACTTGAATATCATACGTGTACTCACAGGTACTAATATCGACGTCCATGGTCCCACTGTCAGTCATTGAACGAACTGTTCCGTTCATGTCAGTGAGTTACCAAACCTATGGGGTCACAAGCTTAAGGCAGTCACAATCTGCTGAGTGTTAGTAGGATAGGAGTCATGACAATATATTTGTGGAATTATTTCATGAATATTCGGAATAATTCCGAGAGGATTCAGAAGCGTTTTGGGGTCACCGGAAGGGTTTGAGTGATTATCGGGCAATACCGGGTATTATCGATAAATTATATATAGGTGGAAAAGGTTTCCCTAGATGTTGAAAAATAATTAAATGATCCAGAAGTGTTTAGAACATTTTATATTTAATTTAAATATCAACGGGCCTAAAAGGGCCAAGAGGTGGAAGGCAACTTGGTCCAAGAAGGCCCAAGTAGGAAAAGTGCCTCCTTTCGTAAGAAAGGAGGTCGAATTGTACAAGAGGGAGGAATCCTCCTCCGCTTCCTAGGCCAGCGCCCAAGGGGTGGTATGAGGGACCGTTCATTGATGGTTCGAGGGACTCCAAGTATGATCTACACCGGCAAGTTATTCTTCCGCTGCAACTCGGTGACGGTAATGATCGTGATCCCAACCCGTTATGCATCTTCATATTGATCTTGGGTCATCGTAGGTGCGATTTTTTTACTACTACATTTCCCAACAAAATACACATGAGTGATACAACCGGACCAAGGTCTGATACGTCTCCAACATATCTACGATCTTCTTTATGGTTTCATGCTATTACACTATCACTTTTATATACTTTATATGTCATTTTATATTATTTTTATGCACTAACCTATTAATTTAGTGCCCAGTACCAGTTTGTGTTTTCTCCATGCTTTTGTTTTCGTAGAAAAACCATACCTACCGAAGTCCAAACACGATGAAACTTCAGGAGGAATTTTTCTGGAATATATGTGACACTACACTACAAAAGAATGACATATCCGTGACATTATGGCCCAAACGAAAACTTTTTCTGTCATGCTTATGACACTTCTATAATGATAATTGTGACAAAAACACGTATCATCATGGATGTGGTGGGCTCCTACTTCTATGACAAAAAATTATGATAGAAATTGGGCTTTTCGTCCTGGGTGGGCCGGAGATGCACCCGCGTGACATTCTTTGGGCCATCCATGACGTAAAAAATCGTGGTAGAAGTGAGGGCGAGGAAAACTTCGGGGAGTTCCTAGTTATGGTGGGTGGTCGGGGCAGTGAAGCAGTGTGGTTTGCGCGTGTGCGAGGCGCTCGCTAACTGAACCCGAGCGAGGCGTTCACTTACTGAATCCGAGCGATCGATCGATCCCACTATGTACTGAAGCCGATCGATCCCTTTGCTGCTAATTGAACCCGATCGATTCCTTCATTGCTAACTGAACCGAGCGAATCCTTCGCTGTTAACTGAACCCGATCGATCCCTTCGCTGCTAACCCACAATTCATGGGATCCCAATAAACACACCGCAAAAAGGATTACATCAAATATATCTCCAACAACATCGAGGAGAACACTGTACTGAAGATCAAAGAGAGAGAAGAAGCCATCTAGATACTAGCTATGGACCTATAGGTCTGTGGTAAACTACTCACAAATCATCGGAGGGGCAGCAAGGTTGATGTAGAACCCCTCTATGATCGATTCCCCCTCCGGCAGAGTACCGGAAAAGGCCTCCAGATGGGATCTTGCGAGAATAGAAGCTTGCGGCGGTGGAAAAGTGTTCTGGGTGGCTCTCTGTTGGTTTCCCGATTTTAGAGAATTTATAGAGGCGAAATTTGGTCAAACGGAGCAACGAGGGGCCCACGAGGCACCATGGCCCGCCTACCCCCTGGGCACGCCCTGGTGGCTCGTCACCAACCCCTTCGTCTTCTGACTTCCTCCCGAAGCTTCTAGTGTCTCTTATGTCCAGAAAAAAATCGTCAAAAAGTTTCGTGCCATTTGGACTTCGTTTGGTACTGATTTCCTCGAAAACCAAAAACAAGCAAAAAAAACAACAACTGTCACTTGGCACTAAGTTAATAGGTTAGTCCCAAAAAGATGAGATATAATTGCATATAAAACATCCAAGATTGATACTATAATAGCATGGAACAATAAAAAATTATAGATACGTAGGAAACGTATCAAGCATCCCCAAGCTTAATTCATGCTCATCCTTGAGTAGGTAAATGATAAAAACAGAATGTTTGATGCGGAATGCTACCTAACATGTTCAGCATGTAATCACTATTTTGTGGCATGAATAATAAGATTCGAATGATTCAAAGCAATAGTCTATAGTTTGACATAAAGACAATAATAATAAGGCATACTAACAAACAATCATTCCTTTCAAAATATCAATGCTAAAGGTTATCCCCAGAAAATCATATAGCCTTGTCATGCTCCATCTTCTTAACACAAAGTATTTATCATGCACAACCCTGATGACAAGCCGAGCAATTGGTTCATACTTTTTAAGGTGCTCCAGCTTTTTCAACCCTCACGCAATACATGAGTGCCAGCCATGGATATAGCACTATGGGTGGAATAGAGTATGGTGATAGAGATAATATGGAGAAGACAAAAAAGGAGAAAGTCTCACATTGACAAGGCTAATCAATGGGATATGGAGATGTCCATCAATTGATGTCAATGCAAGGAGTAGAGATTGCCATGCAACGGATGCACTAAGAGCTATAAGTGTATGAAAGCTCAAAAAGAAAACTAAGTGGGTGTGCATCCAACTTGCTTTCTCATGAAGACCTCGGGCATTTGAGGAAGCCCATCATTGGAATATTCAAGACAAGTTCTATAATCAAAAATTCCCACTAGTTGTATGAAATGAAAGCATAGGAGACTCTCTATATGAAAAATGGTGTTGTTTTGAAGCCCAAGTGTGGAAAGGATAGTAACATTGCCCCTTCTCTCTTTTTCTCTCATTTTCCCCTTTTTTCTTTTTTTGTTGGGCTATTTTTGGCCTCTATTTTTCCTTTTCTTTTGTCCGGTTCCTCATACCGACTTGTGGGGGAATCATAGTCTCCATCATCCTTTCCTCACTTGGGATAATGCTCTAATAATGAATAATGATGATCGTCGCACTTCTATTTACATACAACTCAAAATTACGACTCGATACTAAAACAGACTATGACTCTATATGAATGCCTCTGGCAATGTACCAGGATGTGCAATGATCTATAATAACATGTATGAAAATGATGAACATTGGCTGAGCCACAAATACTATGTCAGCTATATGATCATGCAAAGCAATATGACAATGATGATGTGTGTCAAAAAATGGAAAGGTGGAAGTTGTGTGGCAATATTTCTCGGTATGGCTATGGAAATGCCATAATAGGTAGGTATGGTGGCTGTTTTGAGAAAAATATAAGGAGGCTTATGCGTGATAGATTGTATCATATCACGGGGTTTGGATGCACCGGCAAAGTTTGCACCACATCTTAAGGTGAGAAAGGGCAATGCACGGTACCGAAAATGCTAACAAATTGCGGAAATGTGAGAGTGCGTATAATCCATGGACTCACATTACTCATAAAGAACTCACATACTTATTGCAAAAGTTTATTAGCCCTCGAAGCAAAGTACTACAACACATGCCCCTAAGGGGATAGATCGGTAGGAAAAGACCATCGCTCGTCCCCTACCACCACTGATAAGGAAGACAATCAAATAATAAATCATGCTCCAACTTCATAGCATAACGAGCGACTATATGTGCATGCTTCGGGAATCACAAACCTTAACACCAATATTCTTACTAAACCACAATCATTCACTAGTACCACCCACATATTACCGTCTTTATATCACAAAACTATTGCAAGGAACCAAACTTATCATATTCAGTGATCTACATGAGAGTTTTTATTATATCCCTCTTGAATACCTATCATATTAGGACCAAATTCATAACCATGCTAATTGCCATTACTATTTATCAAACTCTCAAAATGATATAAGTGAAGCATAAAAGTGCAATTATTTCTTTAACATATATAACCACCGCCGTGCTCTAAAAGATATAAATGAAGTACTGGAGCAACTGCCTAGCTCAAAAGATATAAGTGAAGCACATAGAGTATTCTAACAAATCATGAACAATGTGTGTCCCTCTCAAAAAGGGGTGTTTAGAAAAGACAATTGTGTCAAACTAAAAATCAAACAAAGCAAAGACTCATATAATACATGACGCTCCAAGGAAAACTCATATCATGTGATGAATAAAAATATAGCTCCAAGTAATTTACCAATAGTTGGTAGAAGAAAGAGGGGATGTCATCCCGAGCATCCCTAAGCTTAGATGCTTGGGTGTCCTTGAATATTAAATTGGGGTGCCTCAGGAATCCCCAAGCTTAGGCTCTTTCCACTCCTTATTCATTCATCCATCATGATCTCACTCAAAACTTGAAAACTGCAGCACACAAAACTCATGAGATCCGTTAGTATAATGAGAAAATCATAAACTTTAGGTATTGTTGTAAACCATTCATATTTTGTTATTGCATAATACCTACTGTATTATAACTTCACCATGGCTTATACCCCCCGATACAATCCATAGATTCATCAAAACAAGCAAACAATGCAATGAAAACAGAATCTGTCAAAAACAGAACAGTCTATAACGATTCGAACAATGACCATACTTCTGTACCTACAAAAATTATGAACAATTAGGAAAATGTGGGAATTTTTTATGTAAATCATGTGTAAAAAAATTAAAAAGTTTATCACGTTCCAATGAATCTCAACAATTCTGCTACTGGGCACAAAAGTTTCTGTTTTCTCACAGAATCAAAGCAACTATCATCCAAATCATTCCAAAGGCTTTACTTGGCAGAAACACTAATTTAAACAAAAAAACACAACCATAATAGTAGCATAATTGTGTGCACGCCAAAAAAATCTAAAATGATAACTATTGGGTAATCTCCCAACAAGCTCTTTCTTTATAGCCATTAAGATAGACTTAAGATTTCATTGATGCTCACATGAAAGATAATAATTGAAACACTAAGGGAGCATCATGTAGCATGTGAAGAACAAATTTAAGTCTAACATACTTCCTATGCATAGGCATTTTATAAGCAAACAAACTATCATGGCAAGCAAAAAAATAGCATATGCAAGGAAGAAGAAAGAAATAATAGCAATCTCAACATAAGGAGAGGTAATTTAGTAACATGAAAATTTCTACAACCATATTTTCCTCTCTCTCATAATAATTACATGTAGGATCATCATCAAATTCAACAATATATCTATCATATAAAAATTTCTCTTCATGATCCACATGCATAAAAGTTTATAATCTTCCAAGAGTGGGATTAACATCCACTAAAGTCATGACCTCTCCAAACCCACTTTTATTAAAAATTTCATAAGATTGAACACTCTCCAAACATGTGGGATTATTTTTACCTAAAGTTGACACTCTTCCAAACCCACTTTCAATATTATTGCAAACATTATTATCAATAACATATTCATCATGAGGCTTAAATAAATTTTCAAGATCATAACAAGCATTATCACCCCAATCATGATCATTGCAATAAGTAGTGGACATAACAAAATTATCACCCCAAAGCTTGTAGCTTTGCATATCATTGGCACAATTGACATTAATAGAATTTGCAATAACATCATTGCAATCATGCTTTTTATTCAAGGAGCTATCATGAATCACTTTATAAATTTCTTCTTCTAACACTTCATCACAATTTTCAGATTCATGATCTTCAAGCAAAACTTCATAAAGATAATCTAGTGCACTCAACTCACTAGCAATTGGTTCATCGTAATTGGATATTTTGAAAAGATTAGCAAGTGGATGAGGATCCATATGTCTTTAGTTTTCCTATTTCTTTTCTATTTTTCGTGTGTTTACATGAAGACAATAGAAAGCAAGAAAACGAGCAAAAAGGCAAGAAAATATTTTTGTGTTTTTGTGAAAAAGTTTTAGAATTGGGGGAGATGAAAACAAGAGGCAAATGGAAAATAGAATTAAATGCAAGGAGATGAATGTTTATGCGATGGTACTTGATAGATGTTGATGATGTCTCCCCGGCAACAGCGCCAGAAATTCTTCCTGCTACTTTTGTGCTACGTTGGGATTTCCTCGAAGAGGAGAGGATGATGCAGTACAGTAGAGATAAGTATTTCCCTCAGTTAAGAACCAAGGTTATCAATACAGTAGGAGAACCATGCAACACCTTGTTAGCAGTACCTACACACAAAATTACAAATACTTGCACCCAACGCAAAGAAGGGGTTGTCAATCCCTTGGCGGTTAATTGCAAGGATCAAATCTCGTAGTTAATTGCAAGGATCAAATCTCGTAGTGATAGATAGATAAGAAAAAACACAAAATAAAGGTAAAGTAAAGTAATTGCAGCATGTATTTTTGGATTTTAATATATGATTAAAATAGACCCAGGGGCCATAGTTTCCACTAGAGGCTTCTCTCTGGAACATAGCATACGGTGGTAAACAAATTACTGTTGGGCAACTGATAAAAAAGCGAATAAGTATGACGATATCCAAGGCAATGATCATGTATATAGGCATCATGTCCGAGACAAGTAGACCGACTCCTGCCTGGATCTACTACTATTACTCCACACATCGACCGCTATCCGACATGCATCTAGAGTATTAAGTTCACAAAGAACGGAGTAATGCCTTAAGCAAAATGACATGATGTAGACAAAGTAAACCCAATTAATATGAATAAACCCCATATTTTTATCCTTAATGGCAACGATACATGTAAGTGCCATGTCCCTTTCTATCACTGGCATTGAGCAACGCAAGATCGAACCCATCATAAAGCACCTCTCCCATTGCAAGATAAATCAATCTAGTTGGCCAAACCAAACCGATAGATCAGAGAGAAATACAAAGCTATAATAATCATGCATAAAAGAGTTCAGAGAAGACTCAAACAATATTCATCGATACTCTGATCATAAACCCACAATTCATCGAATCCCAACAAACACACCGCAAAAAAGGATTACATTGAATAGATCTCCAAGAACATCGAGGAGAACATTGTATTGAAGATCAAAGAGAGAGAAGAATCCATATAGCTACTTGCTATGGACCCGTAGGTCTGTGGTAAACTACTCAGACATCATCGAAGGGGCAGCAAGGTTGATGTAGAGGCCCTCCGTGATCGATTCCCCCTCCAGCAGAGTACCGAAAAGGTCTCCAGATGGGATCTCCGAAGAACAGAAACTTGCGGCGGTGGAAAAAAGTATTTGGGTGGCTCTCTGATGTACGGGGAATATTTGGGAATTTATAGAGATGGAATTAGGTCAGGAGGTGCCATGAGGGGCCCACAAGCCTGGCCCCCCTGGTGCACTCCTGACAGGCTTGTCGTTGCCTCGTGGCACTTCAGGTCTTCTCCCGAAGCTTCTAGGGTGCCTTCTGGTCCGAAAAAAATGGTCAAAAAGTTCGTAGCATTTGGACTTTGTATGGCACTCATTTTCTAAAAAGCCAAAAAACAAGCTAAAAAACGACAACTGGCACGGGGCACTAGGTTAATAGGCTAGACCCAAAAATGATATATAATTACATAATAAACAACCAAGATTGATGCTATAATAGCATGGAACAATAAAAATTATAGATACATTGGAGATGTATCAGAATATCTGGAAGGTCAGAAATGACAAAGCATTCACATTCGGCCATCTTTTGGACAGTGGAGAAGTGGGTTTGTTCATTATATCACCCTTCTCACTCACAAAATAAAAAATAGATACAAGGATGCTCTTATCAGATGGGTAGATTCTTTGCCACCTTAGATGGCGGGGGTAGTTTTTGTTTTTCCTTTTCTTCACTTTCTCTCTTTTAGTTCCCTCTTCTAGAGGAACTTGTACATATATTTCTATATTCTTTTTTTCTTTGATAAATAAAATGTTGCGGGGTGTAAGCCCTGCAGTCTTCCATGGTAAAATAAAGAAAGGCAACAGGGCACGCCCTGATGCCTTGTGGGGCGCACAGCTGGGTTCCGGTGCCCATCTTCTGCTATATGAAGGGTTTTGACCTACAAAAAATGAGAGAAGACTTACGGGATGAAGCGCTGCCGTCTCGAGGCGGAACCTGGGCAGGAGTACTTTTGCTCTTCGGTGGAGCGATTCCGCCGGGGAAACTCCCCTCCCGGAGGGAAAATCGAAGCCATCGACATCACCAACGATCCTCTCATCGTGGGAGGATCAATATTTATCATCATCTTCAGCAGCACCATCTCATCTCAAACCCTAGTTCATCTCTTGTATTCAATCTTTGTCCCAAGACCTCAGATTGGTACTTGTGGGTTGCTCGTAGTGTTGATTACATGTTGTAGTTGATGCTAGTTGGTTTATTTGGTGGAAGATTAAATGTCAGATACTTAAGCATATTCAATACCCATCTGATCTTGAACATGAATATGATTTGTGAGTAGTTACTTTTGTTCTTGGGTACATGGGAGAAGTCTTGTTATAAGTAATCATGTGAAGTTGGTATTCATTCGATATTTTGATGATATGTATGTTGTCGCTTCCTTTAGTGGTGTCATGTGAACGTCGACTACATGACACTTCACCATACTTGGGCCTAAGGGAAGGCATTGTGGAGTAATAAATAGATGGTGGGTTGCTAGAGTGACAGAAGCTTAAACCCTAGTTTATGTGTTATTCCGTAAGGGGCTGATTTGGATCCATATGTTTCATGTTATGCTTAGATTTATGTTAATTCTTCTTTCGTAGTTGCGGATGCTTGTGAGAGGGGATAATAATAAGTGGGTTCAAGTAAGAACAACACCCAAGCACAGGTCCACCCACATATGAAATTATCAAAGTAACAAAGGCAAATCAACTAAACATGGTGAACGTGACTAGACGACAATTCCCATGTGTCCTCGAGAGCACTTTGCTTTACATAAGAGAACTTTCTGGCTTGTCCTTTGCTCTGGTCCACCTTGATGCACCTTTGTTACTATTGCTACTTGTCACTTGTTATGAATTATCTTGCTACAAAACTATCTATCACCGCTACTTTCAGTACTTGTAGAGAATACCTTGCTGAAAACCGCTTATCATTTCCTCCAACTCCTCGTTGGGTTCGACACTCTTACTTATCGAAAGGACTATGATTGATCCCATATACTTGTGGGTCATCAAGACTGTCGACGTACTAAGATATGGGTACCTTACTACCCTAACTTGTGCACAGGTAGTTGTCGGTGCAACAAACCTTGGGTCCATTGCCCAGACTGTGCACAGGCCTGAGAGCAAGATTACAACACCAAGATCAGATCAAAGCACGAGGGATCAGTTCTTTGAAGGATCAAAGTGCAGATCAAGAAGACCAACACTATCCAGAGAGACAAGATGCAACTACGAGAAGAACCTCCCTTGCCGGGCAGGCGAGCCTCGCGAGGATGGGGTTACCCCCGGAAGCAAGTCTCTAGATCGTCCCGGCAGGCCTACCGGGGCTCATGAAAGCAAACCGCTACACCACACCACCTCACAGTGACGCACGTCATCGATCAGTGCGGTGTCAAGCTCCTAAGTGACTAAGTGGCTGCTCCCTGCCACATGGCAGCCACTTCCTATAGAAAATACCTCCAAGTGACACCCGTCCTGAGACGTGTCAAGCAAGTAGGCGCAAGTTGGCAAAACAGCCTGGCAAGGCCTGCCGGGCGAGCCATGATGTGACATTGAGCGGCGCATTTAATGCGCCCTGTCAGCCTGCAGAGTTAGGTATGATAGCACTGTTTGCTATCTGATCAGTAAGTAAAGACTGATTTGCCACTGTGGTGACCCCTTAATCTATAAAAGGAGGCCCGTGGCAACCGTAGAAAGGATTCGGGCGCCCACACACTCATACGCGCGTAGCCACTCTCGCCCCGAGGCAACCTTGCCGAGCAAGAGCGTTGCGTTTCTCCATCATTTTCCACCATCAATCAACCAAAGCAGGAGTAGGGTTTTATGCCTCGCGGTGGCCCGAACTTGGGTAAAACTGCCTGTGTGGTCTCTGCCATGATGTGTTACGCTTCTCCGCTCTTTGTGCAACGTGCCCATCCCCCCGCTGAACCAAAAGGGGCTCATGGTCCCATAGGTGGTTGTGGTTTCCCACGACATCTTTGGCGCGCCAGGTAGGGGGATCACTTGCGCGAACCCGAGAGCGTAAGCAGCGCGTCATCTTCATCGCCATTTTCATCATCAACGGCTCCATCGACTATGGCGCCCAAGAAGAAGTCAGGTGCCGCAGCTCACCCGTCCACCTCGAAGGCCCCGCCGCCCACGACCGCCGACGCCGCGGGGAATGCGGAGGCGCAAGAGGATGTGGGAGCTGCGGGGGGCATGGTCGGCGCAGGCGGCGTTGACACCACCTCCCCCGCGGCCGAAGCCGGAGCAGGAGGCACTGGAGAAGGACAACACCAACAACGTCCCGGCGACCACGTTCTGCGAGGTACGGGTAGAGATATTATTCCTTCTATCCCTCCCGTCCTGGCTGAGGGGCATAGCCACGGCGGTGATGTTCGTCCCGAGGCGGATCGCAATCCTACGGCCACCCCCACCATGGGCGTGGTCGCGGGACATGCGCCGCCCCCGAATCAAGCTGGCGCGCGCGCCATCACCTCTTCACCACACCATCCCAGCGACTGGTGCCCGACGACGGGAGCTCGGTGCAGCCACCGCTGGCACCGTCAGGAGCCGGGCGATGCTGCGGTCTACATCATCATCGCCGATGCCAAGCACCGCTTCGGAGGCTATGGAGCGGGCCCAGCTGCTGCTGAGGTTTCCGCCAGCAGTTGATCAGATGGATGAGTGGAGAGCCACCACTCAGAGTCTGATTGGCTTTGCCGAAGCTGGGGGCTCACAGTAACCTGGCCCGCCACGGCCTCCTGAGACGACGACGGTGGCCCACACTGCTGGCCATGCAGAAGGGGCCACCCCCACGGTACAATCCCCTCCGCGGCAACCAGCACGAGGGCCATGAGACCAAGAGCTTGATGACGTCTCGATGGCTTCGTCAGATCCTCAAGCACATTACGGCCGACGGCGAGCCCCGGAGGACAGGCAGATGCAGGGCGCGCGCGTCACCGTCGAGAGACAGCGCGATGCCCACCATCAATCCAATGGGCGTGATGACCTCAATGTCAACGAGCCTGCGCTCGGCAGAGGCGGGTGCCTGCCTTTCGAGGCTGGGTGCCCTGCCTTCACCCTTGAGCTGTGGCAAGTCCGTTGGCCATCCGCTCGCATGTTCAAGCCAGAGATTCCAAAGCAGTACGATGGGAGATTGAACCCAACAGAGTTCTTGAGCATCTACACCACCGCTGTTCAAGCTGCTGGGGGAAGAGATGAGACGGTTTTTGCCAACTACTTCCCTTTGGCACTCAAGCCAAACGTGAGGTCTTGGCTGATGCACCTGCCGGAGAACTCCATCTCGACATGGGCTGGCCTGTGCCATGAGTTCGTGGGCGCCTTCATGGGCGGCCACCAAGAACCAGGGCGGCCCAGCGATTTGCAGCTTCTCCCACAGAAGGAAGGAGAGACTCTGCAAAAGTACATGCAGAGGTTCAGCCGAGTCCACAGGAAATTCCAGATATCCACCCGGCAGCTATGATAGCTGTGTTCCAGTCCAACGTGTGCAACCGTCGGATACGTTCTAAGATGGACGTTCGATTGCCCAAAACTGTGAAGGAGCTTTACACCTTGGTGGACAAGTGTGCTTAGGTGGAGGAGGGGAGGAAACTCCCTGTGGAAGAGGATGGCATCAACGTCGACTCAGAAGATGACGACAAGGCCACCAGTCAGAAGAAGAAGAAGAACAAGAAATGCAATAAGAAGCGCAAGGATAAAGCAGTGCTTACAATTGAGGGATCGGGCATGCCTAGTACCGGCAAGAAGGCTAAGGCTGAAGCCCCCAGCAAGGAAGTTGCCGCGTGCACTGACTGCCGGGAGGCTGCGGCTGCCGAGAAGGCTAGGAAAGGTGATGGGCCATACTGCAAGATTCATCGGACCAAGGGCCACGATCTCCAGGAATGTCATCAGGTTGAGCAGCTTGTCAAAAAGCAGAGGGCTGAATATGAGAAGTGTGATAAGGAAAAAGGACAGAATGCCGCTGGCGGGAAGGGCCGGGGCTGTGAAGCAAATCGCCCCGGCAAGGCTCTTCAGAACCAAGGAAAACCCGCCAAGGGCCGAAATAAGGAGAATTGCAATGATGAAAGTGATGGAGGGGATGAAGAGGAAACCGGTGAGCAGGAATTCCAGAAGGGTACTGACGTCATGTGCATTGACGGGGGTGCATCTCTGCACTCCTCTCACCGCCAACTTAAACGGTGGGCGCCTGAAGTCAATGTCGTGGAGCCAGCGGCAGAGTCTCGGAAGCCGCTCAAATGGTCACGCACGCCCATCATTTTTGACGAAGAGGACCATCCTAACTGCACCACCGCGGTAGGATGCTTGTCGTTGTTGGTTTCAACAACAATTCGCAACCTCAAAGTCACAAAGATGTTGGTTGACGGCGGGGCCGGGTTGAATCTGATTTCCCCAAAGGTTATCAGCAAGCTTCAGATAGCAGAGGAAGAACTCAAAGTCATGGGCACGTTTCAAGGAATCAACCCCGGTAGGAGTCATCCTAAGGGAAAGATCATGGTTCCAGTGACATTCAGAGGAGAGTTGAACTACCGGACTGAGAAGGTTGTGTTTGATGTGGTCGACCTCCCCTGCCGTACAATGGAATCCTTGGACGCCCATCTCTGGCAAAATTCATGGCGGCATCCCAGTATGCCTACAACACTTTTAAGATGCTAAGGCTGGTGGGAGTCATTTCCATTCCGTCAGACGAGAAGGACGCAATTATTTGCATGGATAAGATGTACCGGGATGCAGTCGCGCAAGAGGCTGCGGAAGCCGCAGTTCCTGCCAAGGAAATCAAAGGAAAGAAGAAGGCTAGCAGAGACACCAGCAAGGAACCCAGGAAGTGTACCTCTTCGGAGTATGCTACGCCTGTTGATGACTTGCCGGAGAGTTCCAACAGCAAGAGATCCAAGGCCGCTGCACCTCCTATGAAAAAGGTCCCAGCAGGGCTGGCTGGCACTGATGGTACCTTTACTATCAGTGCCACCCTTGATGACAAATAGGAAAGCGCGCTCGTTGCCTTCCTGCAGGCGAATATCGATGTGTTTGCTTGGCAACCATCTGATATCCTCGGTGTTCCCAGGGAGGTAATCGAGCACCACCTTGCTGTCTGCCCAGATGCCCGACCCGTCAAGCAGAAGGTCCGAAAGCAAGCTTTGGAGCGGCAGCAATTCATTGTAGAAGATATCAAGAAACTTGAGGCAGCTGGTTTGGTCAGAGGAGTACTGCATCCAACATGGTTAGCAAACCCAGTGGTCGTATGCAAGGCTAACGAAAAATGGAGGCTTTGCTTAGATTTCACAGATCTCAGCAAGGCTTACCCGAAGGACCCATTTCCCTTGTCGCGCATCAACCAGATTGTGGATTCCACTTCAGGATGTGATTTTCTCTCTTTTCTGGACGCATACTCTAGATATCATCATATTTTTATGTCCAAGGAAGACGAAGAGAAGACCTCATTCATCACCCCATGTGGCACATACTGCTTCGTGCGCATGCCTTTCGGGTTGAAGAGTGTCGGGTCCACTTTTGCAAGAGCAGTCCAGATTGGTTTTGAATCACAGTTGCACAGGAACATTGAAGCTTATATGGATGATATTGTGGTCAAGACCAAGGACAGATCAACCCTCATCCAGGATTTGGAAGAGACATTTGCTAATCTGCGCAAGATCAGCTTGAAGCTAAACCCGGAGAAGTGTGTGTTTGGCGTTCCCTCTGGCAAGCTACTTGGGTTCTTTGTATCCCATCATGGGATAGAAGCCAACCCCGATAAGATCAAGGCTATCGAGCAGATTCAGCCACCCAAGACAGTTAAAGATGTGAGGCGTCTGACAGGGTGCGTTGCCGTGCTTAGCAGATTCATCTCCATGTCTCTCGAGCGCGCCTTGCCGTTCTTCAAAATTTTGAAGAAGCTAGGGCCCATGAAGTGGACTCCGGAAGCAGACGCAGCACTACAAGATTTGAAGGCCTACTTGTCCTCTGTGTCCACTTTGGTTGCTCCCAAACCACGAGAGTCATTGCTGCTATACTTAGCGGCAACTAATCAAGTGGTTAGTGCATCCCTAGTGGCGCAGTGGGAAGTAGAAGAGACAGAGAGTGAGAACAGCTCGGCAGGGCCAGATGTGGATCAGGACAAAGAGGAGCATGACAGCGGAGGCCACCCCAAGGACGCGGCAGGGAAGAAAGTGGTGCAGTGCCCAGTGTACTTCGTCAGCTCCCTATTGCAGGGGGCTAGATCCAGGTACTCTAGCATGCAAAACTTGATTTTTGGCCTCATCATGACCTCAAGGAAACTGCACCACTACTTCCAAGCCCATGAGACATGGTGGTCACCCATTTTCCTTTGCAAAGATACTCCGAAACCCTGAAGCTACCGGAAGAATAGTGGAGTGGGCATTGGAGTTAACCAGCTTTGGCCTGAGACTTGAAAGCACATCCACAATTCAGAGCAGGGCATTGGCAGAGTTTATTGCGGAATGGAGGCCAACCCCTAATGAAGAAGTGTTGGAGACAGTTATCCCCGGCAAGGAAGCACCCCAAGAATGGATCATGTATTTCGATGCTGCCTTCTCCCTACAAGGTGCAGGGTCTGTCGTGCTTCTCGTTGCTCCCACTGGAGAGCACCTGAAGTACGTCATCCAAATGCATTTTCCCCGGGAGGAAGCGACCAACAATACAGCCGAATATGAAGCACTCCTTGCTGGGCTTAGGATTGCCACTGAATTGGGAATCAAGAAGTTGATCAATCGAGGAGATTCACAACTTGTGGTGAGACAAGTCAACAAGGATTACCAAGGTCCATTGATGGAGGCATACGTTGAGGAAGTGAGAAGATAGGAGGAGCGCTTTGACGGATTGCAAACCGAGCACGTACCCCATGCAGAAAATAGTCTTGTGGAACCAAGAACTTTTGTTCTCCATCTTACTCAGCCCTCCATATCCCAGGCAACAATGGCCCGAAAGAGGAGGAAATTGGACTTCGGTAAGCCTCCCCCGGTAGAGCCTCTCGGGGCTCCTGGCAGGGACCCTGCCGGAAACAACTCCCATTCGATTGCCGGGCTGCACCCTCCTGCCGGGCCACTGGCCCCCGTGGTTGAGGAACGTGCCCCCACGAATGAGGAAGTGTCATTAGTCCTTGTTGCCGAGCCCCAGGCTCCAACTTGGGCAAGGCACATAGTCCACTTCCTCCAAACCGGAGAACTTCTTGAAGAGAAAGAGGAAGCTGAAAGAGTAGCCCGGAGGGCCAATATGTATCAGTTTGTCAATAACACACTATACAGAAGACAGCCCGACGGTGTGAAATTGAAGTGCATTTGCTGGGAAGAAGGAAAGGAACTGCTGGCAGAGTTACACAAAGGCATGTGCGGCTCCCACATTGGATCGAGGGCGTTAGTTGGGAAAGCATTCCGGCAAGGATTCTATTGGCCCACAGCCCTCCAAGATGCGGTCGAGCTAGTTACCAAATGTGAAGTCTGCCGGTTCCATTCCAAGAACATCCATCTGCCTGCCCAAGCTCTTCAGACAATCCCTTTGTCATGGCCGTTTTTGGTCTGGGGGCTCGATATCCTCCGCCCTTTCCCCCGAGCTGCCTGGGGCTTTGAATTCTTGTTTGTTGCCATCGACAAGTTTACAAAGTGGACGGAAGTAGAAGCCATGAGAAAGGTGACTGCCCAGTCAGCTATCAAGTTCTTGAAAGGGTTGGTGTGCCGCTTCCGGGTCCCTGCCCGGATCATCACCGACAAAGGCACACAGTTCACGAGCCTCGCCTTCATGCAATATGTTCATGCCCTCGTAAGCAAGATCTCATTTGACTCTATTGCACATCCCAGAAGCAATAGACAAGCTGAGAGGGCGAACACTGAAGTGTTGCGAGGACTCAAGACAAGAACATTTGATAAGCTGCAGAAGTGCGGCAGGCGATGGATCGATGAGCTGCCGGTGGTTCTTTGGTCCCTCAGAACGACACCAAATCGAGCTACCGGGCAGACTACCTTTCAGGGAGTCCTGGATTAGGGGGTCCTCGGGTGCCCGGCCTATTTAATATGGGCCGGACCGATGGGCCGAGAAGATACAAGCATAAGATTTTTTTCCCATTTCCGGATAGAACTCCTGTATGCGTGGAAGGCAAGATTGGTGTCCGGATATGTTATTTCCTTCCCCCACAAACTGACTTTGTACAACCCTAGACCCCTTCGGTGTGTATATAAGCTGGACGGCTTAGTCCATAGGGATCATCAGAATTCTCATAGGCTAGGCAGCTAGGGTTTAGCTATTGCGATCTCGAGGTAGATTAACTCATGTAACCCCTATACTCATTGAATACACTCAAGCAGGACGTAGGGTTTTACCTCCTTTAAGAGGACCCGGACCTGGGTAAACATTGTGTCCCCATCGTCCCTTGTTACCATTGATCCTCAAACGCACAGTTCGGGACCCCCTACCCGAGATCTGCCAGTTTTGACACCAACATTGGTGCTTTCATTGAGAGTTCCACTGTGTTGTCAATAGAAGAATCGATGGCTCTCCTTGTCATCAACAACAATATCACTTCTGGAAGGAGCCTAACTTCGGGACATGTCCTCCAGCTCGGCGGTTTCACCATGGGCGCCCGCACAGCCGTCAAGCCGACGGCGCCCCCGCGATCGCCAAACATCACTTCCGTATCGGTATCGAACACTCTGAAAAGATGGATCCGGCAGACATCGCGTCCTTGAACGAGCTATTAGATCGCATCGCCGCCCTGGGGCTTTCAATAGATTATGATCGGATCGGGCTTAAACCTGACAAGAGGGAAATCTATCTTCCGCCGATCACTCACCTGGTGGCGATCGTTGAGGAACGAGACAAGAACACTTCTTCCCCTAAATTAAAAACCAGCTCTGTCGGATCTCCGAATCCATTGAACCGGATACTCTTCCTTCGGAGGAGACCCCGTGTCCCCCAAATTCAGGGTTAGACTTAGGGTCTAGGGAGCACTTGGATCCTCCCGGACCCGAACCGGTAACCTCGGAGATTTTACCAACTCCGATCACAATTTTGGGCAGGGAGTTAAATTTTAGACCACCCGCCCACCCCAATCAATATTCTCTAAGCAATTCAGGCCCTCCAAACATATACAACCTGATGTATGTACGGCAGCAACCTCGGGAAACGGTCCATCACTTTTGGGCCAGGTTTGTACTTGTCAAGAACAAGATTAAAGACTGTCGCGACGACGTTGCGGTCTCGGTCTTTCATCACAATTGCACCGATGAGGGAATTCGGAATGCCCTCGACCACCGCCGCATATAGAGTTTCATGGAACTATCGCACGTAGTACGTAAGTACTGCGCGATGGAAAGCACATGGAAGGCCCAAAAGACCCAATTGGAACCGGCTGCCTATAAGCAGTGCACTGCCCGGGCAAAACGGGTACACCCTTACGAAGCATCCGATCATAAGCTCGTCGGCAAGAAAAATAAACCCTTTACGGGATACAGAACAGTTCTTGACGAACTCCTCGACAAACCCTGTCAGATACATGCGACGCTGAGCACCGAACCAACTCACAGCCTTTGGGCATGTTGGGTACTCTGGCAAGTGGCTAAAAGCGGTGAGGCTATCCTCACCACCGGTACTCCAGAGAAGTACTCTCCGGAGGATGACGATCTTAACGTCTTTACGGTCTTCGAGGCCTTCTCTTCAAACAATCAGCGCAAAAGGGCACTCCACAACCTCACCGAAATCAACCAAGTAACCGCAATGAGCCCATGGAACGATGCGGTAATAACTTTCACCGCAGACGATGAACCAAGGGCCCGATCAGTCCGAGCACCAGCCGCCTCGGTCTTAAACCCAATTGTGGATGGCTTTTGACTCACCAAAGTGCTCATGGACGGTGGCAGCGGACTTAACCTCATCTATGAGGACAAGCTCGACAAAATGCAAATTGACAAAGACCGCATCGAGCAAAGCAATACCACCTTTCGAGGCATCATCCCCAGTCGAGAAGCACGATGTTAGGGGAAAATCAAATTAGATGTCGTATTCGGCACGCCTGAGAATTACAGGTCCGAACAGTTACTTTTCCATGTGTGTTGAGGATATAACCATTAGAGTCACCCGCCCAGGAGGGGCCGGGTTACGTCATAATGATCATCACGTGAAGCCCAGTACCAAGCTTGAGGATGGCGGTTCAGTAATGGGCTTAAGACCCGGAGGCGGCTTAAGGCCCGTAGTGATAAACCGCCGTTATGGCAAGACTTGTAGTGTAAGGCAAGAATAGTTAAGAGTCCGAGCCGGACACTGTTATAAGCCGGCTGGGACTCTGAGAGCCGCTGGGCATCAACCTCTCTATATAAAGGGACGACCCGGTGGCGGTTCAGGACAGGCAACATCAGATCGATAGCCAGGCATAGCGGTTAAGCTCCCTGGTCATCGAAACCCTAAGTAATTCCACCTCAACTGGAGTAGGATTTTACCTTCACCGTAAGGGGCCGAACCAGTATAATCCTCGTGTCCTTTGTCCCGTTTAACCCCTTTAAGCTTCCTAGCTGCGATGGCTCCACGACTAAGTCCTTACACGAGGACATCTGCCGTGACAATTCCACGACAGTTGGCGCCCACCGTGGGGCCAGCGCACGGTGGAGTTGAGTTCTTGAAGGGCAGCTTCGAAGGGCTCAAGGGATACGCTGTGGGCCGGATGACCAAGAGTCGTCGCGGCAAGCTCTACATCGACGATGCAAGCTGGGGCCCCGACGCCGGCTCAATCGAGTACGGGTATCGGGTCCCCTTCGGCGGAATCCATGTTTTCATTGGCAAGATTGGCGAGCCGGGCCCTGAGCCGGACCTCTGCACCGACCCCATCGAGATGGCTCAGCGTGCAAGACCCGCCCGGACTCTGCCTGCTTTGAAGCGTGCTTTCGTGGGATGCGTCCATGGAGGACTCTCTGAAGGATCTGGCGATGAGACGGCCGCTCGCTCTGACGGCGGGTCGTCCACAGACGAGACCAACTCGTTATATCAACTTCAAGATGGCAGGCTCAGGGGCGGCTCCGATGGCGACAGTATTCCGGACCCCTTTGAGCCGCCCAGCCGGGTCGGGATCTTCATGGCCGGCGCACAAACTGTTCAAAACCCCGCAGCTGGGGCAGGAGGCCCCGCGCACTCGCCGGCTCAGGCGCTGATGGATCTCACAGATAAGATGACAGCCCTGTTAACTGCTACGGTCGTCCCAGCGGATCAAGCTCAGCATGATGCGGAGGTGGCGCAGTTAAAGCTGGATATAGCGAGAGCCAAGGAAGATCTAGCAGCGGAAGGGATCAGGATGGCTGCAGAGCGGGCGGCTCTCGACGCCCAGACTTAGCTGATTCAGGCGCAGTCTTTCCGGCTCACGATGGATCAGAACGCATCCAATGAGATCATGAGAAGGAGGCATCAGAAGGCTCAATCTCGACTCCCTCCGATTTACGATCCTTGAAACCTTTTCAACACGCCTGGTGCAGGGCCCAGTAACCCGCCAGAGATCACGGCACCCGGGGCTGGAACGCTGCTTCAGCCGCAAGTGATGGGGCCTCCCCGTGTGAACACTACCCCGCCTCAGTACGTGCCAATACCACCGGGTCATTATGCCAACCCGTTGGAAAACATGGTCGCCGCGGCGGCGCGACTGGCGGCTCTCCCAATCGATGGCGACTCTCCAACGGCGGTCGAAACCCGTCGGGTCAGAGAACTTCTTCAGACGGCTCTGGCGCAATAGGAGGCATATTCATATAGCCGGGACAGGATTCATTCAACCCCTCGTCCAGGCTGGAGCCCAAGTTATAGCAGACACATGGTTTCAGCGACCGGCTCAAGCAACGTCCGGCGCCGTGACTTGCCAGCGGGCCACGGCCCGGGTCATAACGGAGCCTTTAACGTGGTAGACCAAGACAGAGCACGGCAAGAGGCGGAGTAGGCGCCTCAGTTAACAGCTTGCCAGCCCCTCCCGGTTTATCCGACGGCTTCTATAGAGGCGGGTATACCTACGAGGACCGGAGGTGTCCCTTGTCTGGTGCCAGCTCTCCGTAATGAACGTCTGCCCAAGGATTTCAAAGGACCTAGGAAGGTACCTAATTATACGGCTGATTTAGAACCTGGAGCATGGATCGAGAGCTACGAGATGGCTATGGAGTTGCTAGAGGTCAGCGAAGCGGCAATGGCCAAATACTTCACCATGATGTTCGATGGAACTGCCCGCACTTGGTTGAAAGGACTGCCGCCTAATTCTATCGGGTCATGGGCAGAGCTAAAAGCCCGGTTCATCCAAAACTTCAAAGATACATGTAGGCAATCTATGTCAGTTGTGGATTTGACTAACTGCAAGCAGCAGGAGGGTGAGTCTACAACCCATTGGGTTCGCCGGGTCAAAGAGATAATACATTCGTCTGATAAGATGGATGTCGGCTCTGCAGTTTTAATGTTGGAGCAAAATTGTCGTTTTGCGCCCCTAAAGATGAAGCTTGGGTGGCTCAAGCGCGATTGCAATGATATGGGTACGCTGATGGCGGCTCTGGTCAAGTACGCCGACTCTGATAGTACCAAGGATCCCGCGTCGGATGATGAAAGGACAGGGAAGGGAAAGAAGAACGGCAATGGCAAGGGCCCTCAGCATAACCTGGCGAACCAGGGAGGTAACAAGCGTAAGGATGATGGCAGTATGGAGTTTGTGGCCAACGCCAATTCACAGGGTAACAACCACCGACGTAAGGGAAGACCACCTCCCCGATCCGGCGGGTCAGGCCCGACGCTTGAGCAGTTGTTGAATGAGCCTTGTCCAAGGCATGGCTCTAGGGAGAAGCCGACCACTCATCTATGGAAGGACTGCGCAATCATGAAGGCCTTCAAAAATTCCAATGCTTTTAATGGCAACAATGGCCCGGGCGGCGGCTCAGACGCCGGCGGTTTTCATGGCCCGGGCGGCGGCTCAAATCCCAATTCTTAGAATTTTCAAGGGGGTTTTAATCAGCAATCTGGCCAGGGTAATCAGCAGCAGCAGCAGGGGGGTACCAGACCAATCCAAAGCAGCTCAATGGTGGACAGTATCATGTGTTCACTACCAGCCTGTGCAAGCGAGATCAGAAGCTTCATAAGAGGGCTGTAATGCTGTTGAGCCGGGGATTCCCCGCTATTTAAGATGGTCTGAGCAGCCTATCATATGGAGTAGGGAAGATCACCCTCCCTGGGTCGATAATCCGGGTCACCTGGCCTTGGTGGTGGCCCCTCAGGTTGGGGGATATAAATTCACTAAAGTGCTCATGGACGGAGGCAGCAGCATCAACATCCTCTATTATGAGACCTTCCGTCGTATGGGATTAACTGATAAGAACCTCAGCCAGTCCAATACTATTTTCCATGGGGTGGTGCCCGGTAAGTCGGCGTATCCAGTCGGTAAGATCGAGCTGGAAGTAGCCTTTGGAGATGAGTACAACTACAGGGCAGAAAAACTAACCTTTGAGGTGGTTAAGATAAGAAGTCCGTACCATGCTTTATTTGGGCGGCCGGCTTACGCCAAGTTCATGGCACGGCCGTGTTACGTGTATTTGCAGCTCAAGATGCCGGGTCACAATGGGACCATTACGGTTCATGGCAGCCGAAAGATAGCCTTGGAGTGTGAGGAAGGTGACGCGGCTTATGCTGAATCTGTTTGTGCAACAGAGGAGTTGAAGTTTTACAAGGACAATGTTGACCCGGCAGATATGACATCTTTCAAAAAGCCAACCACGGAGCATGAGCCGGTAATGAAATTTAAGTCAGCTGATGAGACTAAACTTGTTGACTTTGTTCTAGGTGACTCATCTCAGCAGTTCAGCGTCAGTGCCAATCTGGATCCGAAATAGGAAGGCGCGCTCATCGAGTTCATCCGTGAGAACAGGGACATCTTTGCATGGAAACCTTCTGACATGCCAGGTGTGCCTAGAGAACTCGCTGAACACACTCTCAATATTGATCCAAAATTTAAACCAGTCAGGCAATTCCTCCGGCGGTTTAATGAGGAGGGGCGGAAAGCCATTGGTGAGGAAGTAGCTCGGCTCTTGGCGGCCGGGTTTATCATTGAAGTCTTTCATCCAGAATGGTTAGCTAACCCGGTGCTCGTGCTCAAGAAGAACGGCACCTGGCGTATGTGCGTGGATTATACGGATCTAAACAAAGCTTGTCCCGGTGATCCTTTTGCTCTCCCTCGAATTGATCAAATTATTGATGCTACGGCAGGTTGTGAGCGTTTGAGTTTTTTGGATGCATATTCTGGTTACCATCAGATCAAAATGGCTGTTAAGGACCAAGAGAAGACGGCGTTCATTACTCCTTTTGGAGCCTTCTGCTATATATCTATGCCTTTTGGGCTCAAGAGTGCACAGGCAACTTACCAGCGTTGCGTGCAGAATTGTCTTCATAATCAGATTGGGCGCAACGTTCATGCCTATGTGGATGATATCGTGGTCAAATCCAGAAAGGAGGAGACCTTGATAGATGATTTGAGAGAGACCTTTGATAATCTCCGGGTCTACAAGATGATGCTTAACCCGGCTAAATGTGTCTTTGGTGTTCCTGCAGGCAAGCTCTTGGGTTTTCTGGTTTCTCACAGAGGCATTGAGGCTAACCCGGAGAAGATCAAGGCAATCACCTCTCTAGCTAAGCCGGCATGCATAAACGACATCCAGCGTCTGGCGGGTCGCATCGCTGCTTTGAGCCGGTTTATAAGCCGGTTGGGCGAAAAGGCCATGCCACTGTACCAGATGATGAAGAAAACAGATGACTTTATCTGGAATGATGCTGCTAGTGGTGCTTTTGAGGATTTGAAAAGACAGCTAGCTGAGCCACCAGTCCTTCCTGCTCTTGCTGACAAGGAGCCTTTATTGCTGTATGTAGCCGCTAACACCGAGCCGTCAGTGTGGCTGTGGTGGTGGAGCGTAAGGAAGCGGGTAAGGAGTATCCGGTTCAGCGGCCGGTTTACTACTTCAGCGAAGTACTCATTGATTCCAAACAACGGTATCCACATTGGCAGAAGCTTGTTTATGGGGTATTCATGCCAAGCCGGAAGCTTAAGCATTATTTCCAGGGTCACCCTATCACTGTGGTTAGTTCTGCTCCCCTTGGAGATATCATCCAAAACAGAGAAGCCACAGGAAGAGTTGCTAAGTGGGCTATAGAACTTGGGCCTCATGGTCTAAAATACGTGCCGCGCACTGCTATCAAATCTCAAGCATTGGTGGATTTCATCAACGATTGGACAGAGCTGCAGGTGCCTCAAGAGAAACCGGATAATACATACTGGACTATTCACTTCGACGGGTCCAGGCAATTGGAGGGCTCGGGGGCTGGAGTTGTATTAGCTTCCCCTCGAGGTGACAAGTTTTGCTATGTGCTACGGTTGATGTTTCCCTGTACTAACAATGCAGCTGAGTACGAGGCCTTGCTCCATGGTCTTCGGATGGCTAAGGAGATGAGCTTAAGCCGGGTAAGGTGCTTTGGCGACTCAGATTTAGTGGCCCAACAAGTGTCAGGCAAGTGGGATTCCAAGGACCCCCTCATGGCGGCTTATCGCCGCGAAGTTGATCCCATTGCTGAACATTTTCAGGGTTACCAAGTAGAGCACATCGATCGCAGGAAGAACGAGGCGGCTGATGCATTAAGCCGGCTGGGCTCTCAGCGAAAGCCGGTGCCGCCTAATACTTTCTTGGACATTTTGCATAACCCTTCTGTTAAGTTGCCTACAGAGGAAGACTTGGTTGTTCCTGACCCGGAAGCACAGTTGGTGGCGGCTCTTCACATTATCCCAGATTGGACAGTACCATACTTGGCTTACATGACCCGGGGAGAATTTCCTGAGGATGAAACTTTGACCAGACAAATAACCCGGCGGTCTTAGTCAATGATAATTATCAATGGCGAGCTGCATCGTCGCAGTGTCACTGGAACTTTCCAGCGTTGTGTTTCCCCTGAGGAAGGTCAAGAAATTTTATGTGAGATTCACGAGGGGGATTGTGGCCATCATGCCGGCTCAAAATCCCTTGTGGCCAAGGCTCTTCGTCATGGTTTTTATTGGCTGACGGCTCATGCTGATGCAGAGGACTTGGTCAGTAAATGTGACGGTTGTCAGAGGTTCTCACGACGGGCTCATGTGCCGGCTCAAGAGTTGAGGATGATTCCAATCACTTGGCCATTTGTGGTCTGGGGGCTTGATATGGTTGGGCCTTTTAAAAGGTCCAAGGATAAGAAGACCCACCTCTTGGTGGCGGTCGACAAGTTCACAAAGTGGGTTGAGGCAGAGCCAGTTAGTAAGTGTGACACAGCCACAGCGGTTCAGTTCATGAAAAGGGTGATATTTCGCTTTGGTTTTCCACACAGCATTATAACTGACAATGGCACCAATCTGTCTAAGGGCGCCATGGAGGAATTTTGTCAACGAGAGCATATTCGGCTCGATGTTTCATCAGTGGCTCACCCTCAATCCAATGGTCAGGCTGAGAGAGCCAATCAGGTGATCTTGAAGGGCATCAAGCCTCGGCTTTTGGTCCCTTTGCAATGGATGCCGGGTTGTTGAGTAGAGGAGTTACCTTCCGTGTTATGGAGCATCAATACTAATCCTAACAGGTCTACGGGTTACACACCTTTCTTCATGGTTTACGGAGCTGAGGCGGTCCTCCCTAGCGACATCCGTCATGACTCGCCTCGAGTGGCGGCTTATGTTGAGGCGGATAATGAGCAGGCGCGTCAAGATGCTCTTGACTTGTTGGACGAACAGCGTGATGTAGCAGCAGCTCGCTCGGCGATTTACCAACAAGACCTGCGCCGCTATCACAGCCGCCGGGTTAAGTCCAGGGTCTTTCAGGAAGGTGATTTGGTGCTCCGGCTCATCCAGGATCAAACAGACGCACACAAGTTATCCCCGCCTTGGGAAGGGCCCTTTGTGGTCAGCAAGAACTTGCACAACGGGTCATACTACCTTATCGATGTTTGGGAGCACAAAGATTCACGTAAGTCGGAGGAAGAGACCCGTCGGCCGTGGAACATAGCTCAGCTTCGGCCTTATTACACTTGAGCCACCGGCTCTCATAATGTACATATTTCTATAGCCATGTATATATTGTGATAAATAATAAAGCAGGACCTCTGTCCTTTTTTCCTCCAAAAGGTAAATGTATTATTGTTATTTCCATTACAACTTTACATGGTCGCTTGGAGGTTGATCCGGCTTATGATCGTATTCGAATCTAGCCGTTAATAATATGATCACTTGGGGGCTTCCTGTTCAAACATAGGTCGTATTCGAACCAAAGAGAACATAGCTGTCGATACCCACTTGATTGGCATATTGCCGAGCTCATTGGGGAGTTTTTCTTGATCATATTTGAATCATAGCTCAACCCCCTTTGGGAACCGACGTGGATCGTATTCGAATCAACGTCGTTAAACAACTCTCAAGGTCATTTGGGGGCTTCCTGTTCAAACATAGGTCGTATTCGAACCAAAGAGAACATAGCTGTCGGTACCCTCTTGATCGGCCACGCTAAAGCCACTGGGGGCTATATGATCGTATTAGAATCTTAGCTTAACCCCTTTGGGACGGTTCTCTGGTCGTATTCGAATCATAAGCCTCCAAATTTTTGACATCTTTTTGTTGCAAACAAGTTCTTTTTTGGAAGTATTCAAGGGTGGTTCTACTTCCACCGGCTTAACCTTGATTAATAATGTTAATGGCATATAATAAGCATTATAAGTGCTGGTGAGCCGGAGTTCTCCACCTTATTATTCAGGTTATATAAACCGGAGGTATATTTGAAGGCTCGCAAGTATGCTATTATGGTATCTGAGAGATATAATTGAGAGCCGGTTTATTATGACTTTGATTCGTATTCCGGGTTATATGACTCTCCATGCGGTAGGCCGCCTAGAGACTTGTGACTTTTTTTCCATGCAGGACAATTAGAGACAGCTATTTCAAACTTAAGGAAAGCAGAGGATCAAACATAACCCGGAAGCATATAAAGGAGCAGTTTACATGGAGTTAAGCACTACACATGTGCACGATGGCACGACAAAATTAAGTGTTCATCCTACTCTGTTATATGACTCCCCGAGTCCAAAAGGTGGGGCATCATTTTTTTAAAGACATCGTATGAGCCGCCTGCGAGATCAAGGGCGTGGTTGGCCTGAGGATTCCGGGTCATCCCTCTCCGCTCCTCCGGCTGTGTCCATGACCTGGAAGGTTGATGATTTCCAGTCAATGCCACTCAAGGCTTCAAATTGAGCCTCATCATCAATTAACCCGAACGGGTCAACTTCAGGGGCGAAGGTATGCTTACGAGTCGGAGGGATCAGGCTGACTGCTTCATAGCGTGGAGTCGGGATCCTCTGATTCTCCGCGTCATAGCCCGGTTGATACTTGGTAAGGTCTGTGTCATTCCCAATCAAGGTGGCCACCAGGCGCACGCTCTTCACACAGGCGGCGAAGTCTTTCTGGTCAAAGGGGGTGCCATCTTCTTTCAAGCTGGGGTATCCAAGAGCGATATCGGCCGGGTCTAGCTCCGGTAGAAATGCCTTGGCCCGGCTCAGAGCAGCTATAGCTCCGGCTCTTGTAGAAGCTCGTCTCAGCTCTTGGAAGCGTTGAGGAAGTACGGCAAGCCGCCTAAGTATGTCTTCCAGGTGAGTGGGAACCTCGTTTGACAGAGCCACAACGGCTAAGGCACGCTATGACCCGGTGTAAAGTTGCTCTACCGAGGTATAAACCGCCTTCAGCTTGGTCAGCACGTTCTGATTGAGATTGGAACTCCTAGGACCTGCATTACAAAGTCAAGTGATCTGTTGGCAATTGAGATGTTTATGGGAACTAAACGATGTAAACTGATTAGAAATTTACCAAAGATTGCGGAGACCATCTGAGAGACATGGCGTTTTAAGCCGGAAAGTTCGGCGGTTCTTTCAGTAAGAGCGGCCTCCGCTTGTTCGGCCCGGCTGAGCAAGGCAGTCTTCTCATCCGCCCAGGCTTTTCTTTCTGCTTCAAACTTTTTCTTCAGTTTCTCTTGTGCAGAAACACTGAATTCAAATTTGGCATTGGCCTTTTGGGTCTCACTTTCCTGAGTCTTCAGGCGGTTCTTCAGATCAGAGATTTCCGATTCAAATTTCTTACAGGCGGCCTGTACAATTTCCGGGTTACAGTTTGGGTGATTATCATGCAACATTAAAGTCCCAAGCAGTTTGCAAGCAAAGACACTTGGCACTTGGGGGCTAATGTATGCTGAGAAGCTCTATTTACAGTGTCAGTTCATGAAAATAAGTCCCAAGCACTTTGCAGGCAAAGGTACTTGGCACTTGGGGGCTAATGTGTAAAGTTGTTCAACTACTTGATTAAAAGTAAGGAAAGAACCAGGTCAATTATGCTGTTTAAGCCGACCCTTGAGTGGTACCAGGTAAGCCGATTTTCTTGCAGTAGTTATTAAGCCGGTATTAAGTCTACAACGTATTTTATCATAAGTCCTAGACTTGGGGGCTGGCATGGTAAGGGTAACTATGGAGTAAGCAAGAGAATCATACCTCAGATTTTTGTTGGATTTTCTTCACCATGTCAATTTCCAGGTCCCGGCTGTTGTGCACTTGATTAACATAGCCGGAGACAATATCTCCAATGCTCAAATTAGCATAGTCAGTGATATCCAGCCTGGCCCTGTGGTGTTCCAGCAGTTCTTCCTTGGCAGAGCATCTAGCTAACACAGTGGGTCTCCCCGGCTCGACAAACTCTGTCCGGGTGATTACAACGTCTGGATCACCGGCCGGTTGAGCCGGGCTGGGGATATTCGGGTTATCAGAACCCTCCATGAATTGTTCTTCAGATGGAGCAGTGGTGGTTTCAGGAGCTGAGGCAGACGGCGGCTCATGAGCAGAAGCCTCAGGTTCAGTTAGGACCGGCTCATCGACCGGCTTATTTTTCTTCGCCCTCTTGCTGGGCTTTACTTGTACACTGAAAGTCAAAGAGTTAGTGCAAAAACATGAGTAAGATAAGCACAAGGTAAGCTGATCATCATTACCCGGGGGCGGTCTTGAAGGCCGGCAAGCTAGACTGCATTGAGTTGCTGGAGGAAGGTGAAGTTCCCTGGTAGTTTGAATCAGAAGAATTGAGTGGTTGACGAGTGATGCCCGCCAAAGGATGAAAAGGATATAAGTCGGAGATAACCTCAGTCTGGCGCTTCTTTGTTGCTTCGGGTAAGCCGGAGGAGAGGTCTGCGTCTTTGCTGGTCCGGGTCTGCCTCCGGCTCTCATAAATCTGTCGCTTCAAAAGAAATTGAGGATCTTGATAAGCTAAAGGATGTGAAAAATCTTACTTTCTGGGTTACTCTTCGAACTTTCCGTCTCAGTAAAGGCTCGGAGTCGGATGAAATTATAGTTACCTCTTCATTCACCTCGTGACTTGTTCCAGTGTCCTCCTGCTGATAATCCGTGTTAATAAGATGGTTAAAAAACGAGCCTAAAGAGTCAAGCACTACCTCTGACTCGGAGGTGTCTTCCAGACGAAGCAGGTCCGAGGCGCTAGGTTTACTCCCCTTCTTACGGGGAGCGGCTTTCCTGGCGGCTTTTTTAACTTTCCTGGCCTTTTTGGCAGCTTCATGGTCATACTTGACCTTCCAGAATTTATCATTAGCCTGTAAAATACCACAAAGATTAGTAAGTTAAGACAAAATCGTTAAAATGAAAGGAGAAGCATTCAGGTCAATGGTTTACCGCAGGAGCCGGGTTAGTCTTGCAGAAAGGGCTTAAGCCCACTCTCCCGCAATCTGCCAGGCTCTCGTTCAGAAGCGACTTGGTTGTATCGTCAATAACGTCCTCAGGTAAGTCATCTGGACTGTGCCGTAGAGGATCATCTTTCCGGCCTGTGTACTCACACATCGAGCCGGGGCGGCGGCTTAGAGGAATCACCCGCCAAGCAATCCAGACCCGGACCATATCAACGTCGTTTAGGTTGTTTCCCAGAAGAGCTTTGATTTTGTTGATGGTGGAAATAAGCGGTTGACGCTCAGCTTGAGATAATTTGTCTGGCAGGGGGTGATTTGACTGCAGACGCAGGGCGCGAAAGCCGGGCAGAGGGTTCTCATCAGCCGGAGAAGCATCTTGGTAGTAGAACCATGTCTAGTTCCAGTCCTTCGGGTGGCTTGGCGGCTCAGCATAAGGAAAGAGACAATCTCTCTGTCATTGGATTGAGATTCCACCAAGTTCCAAGCTAGGCCCGTTGGCACATTCATTCTGGCGGTTCAGGTAAAATAACTCCCTAAAGAGTAGCAGGCTGGGTTCTTCTCCAAGGTATACCTCACAGAACACTTGAAAGTTACAAATGTTCGACACGGAGTTGGGTCCAATGTCTTCAGGTCGCAGATCGAAAAAGTGCAGAACATCTCTGAAGAATTTTGAGCCAGGAGGAGCAAAGCCCCGGCTCATGTGGTCAGCAAATATGACAACCTCTCCGTCCTTTGGTTGAGGTCTCTCTTCGGACGGGTCAGGAGCTCGGTAGGACATGACCTCCTTCTTAGGCAGATAACCCGTTTTTACGAAGTCATCTAAGGTGCTATCAGTAACGTTGGATCTCACCCAGTTGCACATAATGGGCGCTTTGGGAGCCTTGGGCGGCATTGTGGAAAATGGAAGCCTATGACAAAAGAGAATTCCCGGTTCAAATTTAAGCCGGAGGAAGATTTCAGTTCAGTATTCAAGATGGCGGTTTATGAAGGGGCCTAATGATATATGACTAACTGTATCAGGTTATCTAAGCCGCCGTGGATATCTTAAGCAGTTTAAGTTATTTAACTCTATTATGAGTGAGCCGGAGATTTCACAAAGCAGGGTCTCTTTTAAGCCGGCGATATGAGCCGCCATGGCTAACAGATGCAGTTTTTTGTCTAAGTGTTGCACAAACAAGTTTCACAGATTGCAGGGATTACTTTGGATCAAACGATCGTCCAGAAAGGAAAAATTTATAGACCTAAAAAACTTATACAAGGGAGTTCATAAGCTCTAAATGAGGTCTTTTTTCGGGCAAAAGGGATCTACTAGCATAAAAATGGGTGAGAAACTACTACCGCAGGGACTCTGTACCGTTTTCGGATCAAAAGGAGCCTCGGTGGAGGAACTGTGAAGAAATCGAGATGAAACTACAAAGAACAGGGAAGAAGCATGGAACCCTAATGCGAATCTACTGTACGGAGTAGCAAGGACTTACTGGTGCCGATGAGCAGCGGAGGTCGCCGCCGTTTCTCTGGACCGGTTCAGGATGATGCAGCGGCCGAGGCTGAGGAAGACGAGGGGCGCGGCGGCGGCGGCGGAGCTCGAGTTCTGGGGCGTCAGAGGAGGAAGACGATGGATCGAGAAGAGTGACGAAAGGCTTATGGGCCGGGCCTATTTATAAGGGACGGCTGGTAAATGGGCGGGAGAAACGAGGAGGCTGAAGACATGATTATCTTGCCGCAGAAACGCCTTGATTCTCGGGATGGTCATTAAAATAAGATCCGTTGGGATATGACAGAATAAAAAATGAATTTAATGGAAGATGACGTCATAGCGGGTTACCAAGAATCCATAAGATGACGTCACGGCGGGTTATAACCTTCGCACAAGCAGAAGCCGGAAGATTTTCTCTTAAAGGTATTGAAGATTGACATGAACCGGTTCAAATCAATCTGGAGCCTAATGTTGAGGATATAACCATTAGAGTCACCCGCCCAGGAGGGGCCGGGTTACGTCATAATGATCATCACGTGAAGCCCAGTACCAAGCTTGAGGATGGCGGTTCAGTAATGGGCTTAAGACCCGGAGGAGGCTTAAGGCCCGTAGTGATAAACCGCCGTTATGGCAAGACTTGTAGTGTAAGGCAAGAATAGTTAAGAGTCCGAGCCGGACACTGTTATAAGCCGGCTGGGACTCTGAGATCCGCTGGGCGTCAACCTCTCTATATAAAGGGACGACCCGGCGGCGGTTCAGGACAGGCAACATCAGATCGATAGCCAGGCATAGCGGTTAAGCTCCCTGGTCATCGAAACCCTAAGTAATTCCACCTCAACTGGAGTAGGCTTTTACCTTCACCGTAAGGGGCCGAACCAGTATAATCCTCGTGTCCTTTGTCCCGTTTAACCCCTTTAAGCTTCCTAGCTGCGATGGCTCCACGACTAAGTCCTTACACGAGGACATCTGCCGTGACAATTCCACGACAACGTGGCTCCCTTCAATAGCGGATATCACGCCCTTTTGGGGCGCGACACTTTCTCACGCTTCCAGGCCATACCTCACTACGGATACATGAAGCTTAAAATGCCGGGGCCCAACGGAATAATCACAGTTACAAGTGATCCAGATAAAGCACTCTGCGCCAAAACACAACCGCATCCTTGGCCCTTGAGGCACTATCTGAAGCCCTTGCGGCTGAAGAACTAACCACCCTGCAATCCACGGTGGACAAGGATGATGTGATTCTTGATAAGAGGCCCAAGTTCACCTCTTTCAAACCAGCAGATGAAATAGTAAAATTTCAAGTGCACCCGACGGATCCCAACAAAACGGCGTCCATTGGGGCATAGCTGGATCCCACGGTCGATGCCGCCCTACGAGCATTCCTGCATGAAAATTGGGATATCTTTTCCTGGCACCCTTCGGACATGCCCGGGATCCCACGCATACTGGCCGAACACAACCTCAACATAATCAAGGGGTTCAAACCGGTCAAACAAACACTACGGCAATTTTCCGAACCCAAACGACAAGCTATGGGGGAGGAGCTAGCCAAAACTACTTGAAGCCGGGTTCATCAGAGAAATCAAACACCCAGATTAGCTAGCCAACTTGGTCGTGGTGCCAAAGAAGGATAAGTCTTGGCGCCTTTGTGTCGACTTCAAAGACCACAATAAGGCTTGCCCCAAAGACCCTTTCCCATTACCCCGGATTGACCAAATTATTAACGCAACCGCGGGACACAACTCATTATGTTTCCACGATGCTTATTCCGGATACCATCAGATTAAAATGAAGGAGTTCGACCAAGCCGCAATGGTGTTTATTACTCCGTACGGGCCTTTTTGTTTCAACACTATGCCTTTTGGGCTTAAAAACGCTGGTGCCACTTACCAACGCTATGATTCAAACATGTTTGGTGTGGACGACGTGGTCATCAAGACTAAACACGTCGAATCATTGGTGGACGATCTCCGCCTCACATTTGACAACCTCCGAACATATGACATACGGCTCAATCTGGAGTGTTTTCGGTGTTCCAGCCGGAAAGCTGCTCGGGTTCATTGTCTCCAATAGACGAATTGAAGTGAACCCAGCTAAAATCCGAGCCTTGTCACAATTGGCCATGCCAACAGACCTAAAGAAGGTCCAAAAACTAGCCGGGTGTGTAGCAGCGCTAAGCCACTTCATCTCCAGATTAGGAGAAAAAGCATTGCCACTTTATAGACTGCTTAGATGCACTGACAACTTTGAATGGACGGATGCGGCTACAGCCGGATTGGAAGAAATAAAAACCTTATTAGTAGGCAACCCAATCCTAGCCGGCCCAAGTGCTGGTGAGCTTATGTTGCTTTATATATCTGCAACTCACCAGGTAGTGAGCGTCGTATGTTGTCGAGCAAGGAGAAGAGGGACATAAATTCCCCATCCAGAAACCAGTGTACTATGTATCGGAGGTCCTTACACCATGCAAATCTCGATACCCTCACTACCAAAAAATAGCTTACGCGGTCTTTATGGCATCCCGCAAGCTCCGGCACTATTTTCAAGAGTGTTCGATCACAGTGGCATCCGAAGTACCACTCAATGACATTATAAACAACAGGGATGCCACTGGCCGCACAGCTAAATGGGCCATTGAGCTCCTACCATTTGAAATAACATACAAGCCCCGCCGAGCTATTAAATCTCAGGTGCTGGCCGACTTCGTCGCTGAGTGGACGGAAGCCGAGCTCCCTAAAGAGTACAGTTCATATTCCAACTGGATCATGTACTTCGACGGCTCTAAAATGCTAGCCGGACTGGGGGCTAGTGTCATCTTGACATCCCCCACGGGGGACACAGTCCGCTACGTGCTGCAAATCATGTATACGGACTCCAATAATGCAGCCGAATATGAGGCACTGCTACATGGTCTCCGAATGGCTGTATCCATGGGCATACAACACCTAGAGGTGCGCGGTGATTCAAACCTCGCAATATCCCAGATAAATGGAGAGTTCGATGCAAAAGATACAAAGATGGCGGCATATCGAAACGCCGTATTAAATATATCGGCTCGATTCGAGGGGCTCGAGTTTCATCACATTGCTCGAGACAGTAACCAGGCAGCAGACATCCTTGCTCGAATGGGCGCCAAGTGCGACCCCGTCCTACCCAATACCTTTGTGGAAAGGCTCTTCAAGCCATCTGTGGTGTGGCAAGACGAGAGCGGAAACGTTAAGCCGGGCCTGATCATGCCCCCAGCAGTCGAACACAATACGGACATCATCGGAGGTTCGGATACCGAAATAACACCCTCCTCCCATGAAATCATGGTCGTTATTGCTCCATGGACCGGGCCTTTCCTGGCCTACCTTAATAGGCAGGAGCTTCTTGATGATCAAAATGAGTCCCATCGCATAGTTCAACGTTCTAAAGCCTACAAAGTTCACGAAGGTGAACTGTACAAAAAAGCACTAGTGGAGTCCTCCAGAGGTACATCTCTAAAGAGGAGGGGCGGCAACTCCTGGATGAAATACATGCTAGTCTGTGCGGCCATCACGCTGCAGCTCGGGCCCTCGTAAGTAAGGCCTTCCGTACAGGTTTCTTCTGGCCAACGGCCCGAGCAGACGCACAAGCCCTTGTGCAACGCTGCGTGGGATGTCAGCTTTTCGCCAATCAAAGTCATATGCCTCCCACTGCCTTAAGAATAATCCCCATCACTTGGCCTTTTGCGGTCTGGGGGCTAGATATGGTCGGGCCCCTTAAAGGGGGAAGCCACAAGAAGAAATACTTACTGGTTGTGGTGGATAAATTCACTAAGTGGATAGAGGCCAAACCAGTAAAAACGGCTGAAGCATGGCCGGTGATCGACTTTATATCCGGCGTGGTACACCGTTATGGTGTCCCGCGCAGCATCATCACTAATAATGGCTCCAATTTTACAGCCTATGAGGTGAAAAACTGGTGCGCTAACTTGGGCATTAAGCTCAACTATGCATCCGTCTACCACCCTCAAACAAACGGTCAGGTTGAACGGGCCAATGGCCTGATAATGAGCGGCATTAAACCCAGACTAGTGCGCTCCCTATGGGAGTCAGATAAGCACTAGGTAGAGGAACTTGATTCCGTACTCTGGGGGCTGCGGACCACACCTAATCGAACGACCGGATACACACCTTTTTTCATGGTCTACGGCGCAGAAGTTGTCTTGCCCTGTGACATTATTCATGACTCACCTCGATTGCGCATGTATGAAGAGAGAGAGGCCGAGCTCGATCGGCAGGATGATCTAGACGGCCTTGAAGAGGAGCGTCATATTGCATGAGCCCGTTCCGCATTTTATCAACAACAGGCTAGGCGATACCAAATCAGAGAAGTGCGGGCCAAGACTTATAACGTCGGCGAACTCGTTTTGCGCCTCCCAAAGAAGAAGAAGGATAAGCTCAAACCAAAATGGGAGGGCGCCTTCATTATAGATGAAGTTCTCATGGGAGGGGCCTATCGCCTTCGTAATGCATCAGATAATCACCTTAAGCCAAATCCATGCAACGCTGCTCGGCTCCGACGATTCTACGGATAGTTCGGCCGCGTCCTTTTTTCTTTTTTCTAGTTTCCTTTTCTGTCTCTCCTTTTCCTTTTTAGCTTTTCATTTTTATATACATCCCAGGGTATGTTCAGATCTGCCGAACTATTAGGGGTACACATCTTTAATTGTACACACCCCACCATGACTGGGGGCTTCTTTGACGAAGCTTATTACTACAAGCTTGTGGCTTACATTGTCTATGTCATTTGTTATATACAATTTTCTGTCATTATATGCACCTCTATGACTTAAGTTTTTGCCAAGCTAGGTTGCCTTGCTCCTGTGCTTATACCCTACATTCCCGATTGTTCGGCTAGGGTGTAAAGGGAGCACCTCTGTGATTGTTACAACCGGGTAATCCGGACCTGTAACTCAGATGGGTGAAGTCGAAAGCTAGCGTTCTTATGGGAATAATTGGTCGGCAAGCAATGGCAGATTGGTTATGTTTCTGTAAACTCTTCTACAATAATATACAGGGTAGGCTCCCCATAATTCAGATCAAAGCCTAGGCATGCATAATTAAGCCTACCAACCCAAGGAAAGGAACCCTTAACGGAACTATTTTCCTTGGAAGATGTTTCTTACGTTAAATAGTAATATAACATAACTCCCCGACCGAAGTTTTGTCTGTTTGAGCAATATGGCTGGGTTGCCTGGTTTCCGGACATAATGAATGTTTCTTACAGTCTGACATTGCATCCGGAAACACTCCACACTTCTAGTTTGGAGGTTAAAGCCAAAGGCCCATGATGACAAATTTTAACATGTTCGGTTGGAGATAAGTTCGATGATAACAATACATTGATACATAGAATCGAATGCCTACTCTTTATCTATGCCATCTATAAGACTATCTAAACTACAGTCTTCTTGCGAGTACTTCGCAGCTATCATCTTGGTCATATACCAAGTTTACGGGAATCTCTTTTCCGTCCGGTCCCAGAGGTCCTACTCGAGCCATATGATTCGGGTCGAGTCCGGTGTAGCGCGTCTTCACCATCGCCCACGCCTCTCGTGCACATTCTCGGCATGCGGACGCCTTCCATAGCTCGAAACGGTGCTGGGCACCTTTAAACAGGTTCGCCAACCCCTCCATACTTTCTGGAGGGGCATCGGATGGCCATAGGGCCTTAGCCATACTTCTCATAGCTTTTCGGGCCCGTTCATGCACCGCAGACAGCTCCTTAAACACGTCACCTCAAAATCCGAACACTTCCTCTTCAGGCCGACCAGTTAACAGACCTGCAACAATAGAGTTGTAACAATCCGAATTATGGGATACTATGAGTCCCTTCGATGGTTCAAAAGGTCATACCTCATATGCTGCTTTTCAACTTCTTATTCTCTTTTGGCGCGATTGATAACTGAGCCTTTAAGCTCTTTATCTCTTCGGCTTGTTTATACTTTTCCTCCTCAAGTTTGTTCTTCTGATCAGTGGTCATTGTGGCCTTTTTCATCTTCGCAAGCTCCTGGGACAGCGCGTTGTTCTTCTCCCTGAGAACCTACAGTCCATAACGATCCTTAAATCGGTTGGCATAAACCGTTTCAAGTCTCGGGGGCTAATGGCATATATCTATTAAATTTGCACCAACCATTACCTGCATGTTCTTTGAAAACAGTTGGGTAACTCCAGCAAGTCCATCCCGAGCGGTTCGGATATATGCATCCACGGAGCAGAGTGCGGTAAATTCCTGTTCAGTGAACACTGGAGCATGCATGGCTGTAACGCCCCGAGACCGACGCTTCAGAAGACTTCCATATTTTTGTGATCACTGTGTGTTTCTTTTGCCTGCTCTATTTATTTTTGCATTGCATCATGTCATCATGCCATCATGTCATTTAATTTTTTTAAACTCAACTAAGTAAATTGCATGGATCTTCGATCCATTTAAATTGAGGGAATTCACATGGTGTTTTCCCTTCATAACATATCCTCCCAATATTATTAGGGAGCTATAAAAAAATATTCCATTCTTTAGGAATAAACCATAACACACTTACAGTTTAAGTTTCATGCCTTTTCCTTCTCAATTCCCGGCCTCCATCCTTGCTATAAATTCTTTTGTCACCTTCCCAAGCTCCTCCATTAATGTTCATCTTCTACCTATAAATCTTGCTACATGTCCCGAACCTCTCTGCCTAATTTCACCTCTATTGAAGTTCTTTTGGTCAGGTTCAAAATGACCCAAGCTTGAATTATATTCAAACTTGTTTTATTTTTCTACCTCTAAAATTGCCCAACTCAATTTTATCATATAGTGGGTAATTCCAGGAGCTCGAGGATATTTTTATATCTGCAAAACTCCTCTCCTAGCCCCCTGGCCTTTTTATTTTTCCTTGCATCTGCTTATTAGTTCCAGCAAATAAAGGGAAGGGAAAAGGCCTTGCCTAGGCACCGCAGCCAGGCGCAGCGCAGGCCGGCCCATCCTTCTTCCCCGTAGTCCACTTGGCCCAAGGCCCAGCCGCGCCATAACCCTAGCCCTGAACCCCCTCCTCTCGATCTTTCCCTCTCGTTCCCCTCCGCCACCACCACAGACGCATGCATCGAGCCAGGAGAGCCCTGCTCGATCCCCCCCTCTGGATCTCACCCCATCTTCCCGCACGCGCCGCGCCCTCGTCCCGATCCCCTCCTACCCGTGCTCCTCATCCGGCCCCGCCGTCCAGCCGCGCCGCGCCCTCTAGCGACCTCCACCACCGCGTCTTGCCCCTGCCCTCGCCGCGCCCTGCTCCCTTCTGCAGGTGTTGCTCCGCCCTGAGCTGCGGTGCGACCAACTCCGGCGGCCCCGTTGCTTCTGCGCGCGAGCGCCGCGCGCCCAACCTCCTGCTTCGCCTGTCCTCTACTCCGCCTCCATCGCCGGCGACCACGACCAGCGCCCGCCTCTCGCAGCCCGAGTGCCACTGCCAGAGCGGCTCCGCCCGCCGCACGCTTCCCTCCGTCCCGGCCGTCATCGACCTCTTCTCGGCCTCGCCCGTCGCCTCTGTTGCCCTCCTCGACGTCCTGCTCGTCCTCGCGTGGGCCATGGACGTGCGCCGCTGCTGGCCTCTACTGTGCGCGACCCGTCTCCCTCGTCGACGCCCTTGCTTCTGCTGCAAGGCCCAGCCAGCGCCCTGCCTCCGCTCAAGCTGCCGACCATCTCCTGCCGCTGTCCACCACCATCGCCTCCTTGCTGCTGGCATCCCGAGGCCCCTTGTGATGTTTTGTGTTGCTTCATTTTGGATGCGCCAAGATCCTCTCCGACAAGTGTACGACTACATGGTGACACGTCGAATACCTCTACCGTCGTCTCCGAGATTTTTTCCCCAAGTACCACTACGGTCGTCATTCGCCGAGTACCCCTTCGGATCACCAAGTTCGACTACCATCATCATGAACCGCTTCTGAGATGTGTACCACTACGCCGGAGACCTCGGACCCATCAAGTACCTCTCTGAAAACGAACGTGTGCCACTACTTCCACTACCGTCGCCGAAGACCCGTGTAACGGAACCGTCAAGTTCGACTACCTTCGTGTGTACCACTACTTCCCTCGACGATTTTGAACCGCCCCGAATTACACGCTTCAAAGGTATAACCCCAAGATGACACCGTGAACGAATGCATGTGTGTTGTATGAGATGTTCGTGTTTGCACCGTGTCCGAATTGTCAATCATTTCCATGCCACTATCTCATGGGAACCCGTTTGCCGGGATCACCCCACCATCCTTGCATGACACGCTCACGCCTATTTGTTTTGCACTGGTATCTCCGTGAGCTATCGGAACCAATATGTTGTCGTGGCACCATTTCCGTTTCACCGCCGTGGCACCCTTTTTCTTCCACCACGGCGACAAATGCTTCATAACATGCTCATGTCAACATTTTCATAAAAATTGCTTAAAACTTGCATTGTCATCCGCATCATGATAACAACATTTAAATGTTTAAAATTGTTGTTTGCTTTAAACTGCTAAATGACATATGGGGATTTTCCGGAATTGTTGTTTGTTGTTCCGGCCTCATTTAAACTTGCCTAGATAGATAGTCTTACTTATGCTTCACCTCTTGCCATGTTAATCAACATTTAATATTGTTGGGTACATAACGAGAGAGAACTAAATATTGAATGTGGTGTTTCGTCAATATGCAACTCGTTGCATATTGAGCTCCATTTAATTTGTAGTGTTGTTTGGTGCACTTTGCCATGCCATGCATATTTAAACCGGACATGCATCATAATTGTTGGTGCATCATGCCATGTGTATGTGGTGGTTGTTTACTATGTTGTTTGTTTCTTTCCGGGTTGCTTCTCTCGTTAGCTTCGGTTTTGTTCCGGAGTTGTGAGGATTCGTTCGACTACGTCCGTTTGTCTTCTTCATGGACTCGTTCTTCTTCCTTGCAGGATCTCAGGCAAGATGACCATACCCTCGAAATCACTTCTATCTTTGCTTGCTAGTTGTTTCGCTCTATTGCTATGTCACGCTACCTTCCACTTGCTTATCAAGCCTCCCAAATTGCCATGAACCTCTAACCTTTGTCACCCTTCCTAGCAAATCGTTGTTTGGCTATGTTACCGCTTTTGCTCAGCCCCTCTTATAGCATTGCTAGGTGCAGGTGAGGATGAAGATTGCTCCATGTTGGATTATGTTTATGTTGGGATATCACAATATCTCTTATTTAATTAATGCATCTATATACTTGGTAAAGGGTGGAAGGCTCGGCCTTATGCCTGGTGTTTTGTTCCACCCTTGCCGTTTCGGTCATACCGGTGTTATGTTCCTTGATTTTTGCGTTCCTTACGCGGTTGGGTGATTTATGGGACCCCCTTGACAGTTCGCTTTGAATAAAACTCCTCCAGCAAGGCCCAACCTTGGTTTTACCATTTGCTACCACCTATCCCCTTTTCCCTTGGGTTCTGCAGACTCAAGGGTCATCTTATTTTAACCCCCCCCCCCGGGCCAGTGCTCCTTCGAGTGTTGGTCCGAACTGAGTAGACTGCGGGGCCCCCTCGTGGAAACTCGAGGTCTGGTTTTACTCGTAGGATGTCTCATCCGGTGTTGCCCTGAGAACGAGATATGTGCTGCTCCTATCGGGATTTGCCGGCACATCGGGCGGCTTTGCTGGTCTTGTTTTATCATTGTCGAAATGTCTTGTAAACCGGGATTCCAAGACTGATCGGGTCTTCCCGGGAGAAGGAATATCCTTCGTTGACCGTGAGAGCTTATAATGGGCTAAGTTGGGACACCCCTGCAGGGTATTATCTTTCAAAAGCCGTGCCCGCGGTTATGTGGCAGATGGGAATTTGTTAATATCCGGTTGTAGAGAACTTGACACTTGACCCGAATCAAAACGCATCAACCGCGTGTGTAGCCGTGATGGTCTCTTTCCGGCGGAGTCCGGGAACGGAACACGGTTTCTGGGTTATGTTTGACGTAAGTAGGAGTTCAGGATCACTTCTTGATCATTGCTAGTTTCACGACCGTTCCTTTGCTTCTCTTCTCGCTCTTGTTTGCGTATGTTAGCCACCATATATGCTAGTGCTTGCTGCAGCTCCACCTCACCACCCCTTTTCCTTCCTATGAGCTTAAATAGTCTTGATCTCGCGGGTGTGAGATTGCTGAGTCCTCGTGACTCACAGATACTTCCAAAACAGTTGCAGGTGCCGATGATACCAGTGCAGTTGACGCAACCGAGCTCAAGTGGGAGCTCGATGAAGATCTTGTTTGTTGTGTTGTTTCTTTTCATGTTGATCAGTAGTGGAGCCCAGTTGGGACGATCGGGGATCTAGCAGTTGGGTTGTCTTCTTTATTTTGGTTCCGTAGTCGGACCTATGTGTGTACTCTGATTGATGTATGATTTATTTATGTATTGTGTGAAGTGGCGATTGTAAGCCAACTCTTTATCCCATTCTTGTTCATTACATGGGTTTGTGTGAAGATGACCCTTCTTGCGACAAAACCACAATGCGGTTATGCCTCTAAGTCGTGCCCCGACACGTGGGAGATATAGCCGCATCGTGGGCGTTACAAGTTGGTAATCAAAGCCATCCCCGACTTAGGAGCCCCCTGCTTGATCGAATCGCTGACGTTGTTGAGTCTAGAAAAAAATGTTTTGAGTCTTAGGATTATATATATCGGAGATTAGGATTCTTTTTACTCCTCAGTCCCTTCGTCGCTCTAGTGAGGCCTCCTGACGTAGAAGTTTTGACTTTTCTCTCCTCAAATTTCACTAAAAAAAATTTAGGATCACGCGGGTATCTTGGAATCGTTCCAATGGTTTTGTGACGAGAACATTGTTCTTGGTGCCTCCTGACATTTAGGGGTTGTGGCAGTGTCCCGGGGAGTTGAGCTCCGAGGTGTTGTCATCACAATTTTATCGTTGCAGTTCTGGAATACCTGAGTTTCGCCGACATCGAAATCTCTTTTATGCAGTTGTTGGTGAGATCACCTCGACGCCACCCAGTACTGGGGCGGGAGTTCGGGAGTATTGCCATAACTCGTATAACGGATGCTTTTCGAAGGTTGAGGTAAATGATTTCCGAAGGTTTCTTGGTTATGTGTGGAAGGATGGATACAGCTGGATCTAGGTATTGTTAGTTTGGGTGATATATTTTGTGTCCCCTGTATCCCCAACACCTGATTGCATAACCAGTAAGTTTTGGGAGTTTATAAGTGGGAATTCAAGTAGCTCCTAGGATATCTTTCCGACAGATGCATGATATGAGATTGGGGTTCGACGTCTAGTGGTCCGCCTTTCCACGGTTGGTTTTACAGTGGTCTCGTAGTGTCTTAAAGAGTCCTTGGCTATGCCGACTCAGGGACGCTTCGTATGTCATGTGCACTGCCTTGTACATGATGGTGTTGTACGATCGAGCCCGTGTGGGCCCCACCATGAAAACTTCGGACGAAATCTCTATCATATGTTTGTTCCGGCTTATTCTGCAAGCCAATCCTTTGTTTTGTTTTATTTGTGGTATTCGAGTTGCTTCGAAGTCAAATGTTGAATCCATACCTTTCCTAAACGGTGTTCTCATATTGCTATGTGAATACTAATCCTTCTTGATCATCGAGATTGCCATCTTAATTCTATTTCCAACCGGTGTGTTTTCTCTTCAAGTGGATCCGATCATTTTCAACATCCGCAAGATCAACTCTAAGTTTTCTCAACGGTGTTTGTTTCATCCGTCCCAAGGTGCCTTTATTTTTCCCGCCCTCCCACCCTTTTTCTTCAAGGAATCAGATGTCTTAACCAAGTATTCATTTTATTCACGTGAAGTCCCTTCATTCTTTTCAATCAATGTTCTTACCCGGTGGTTCTCATGAAGATGTACTTCGAGTTTATCATTCTTCATTCTTTTTCTTCTCCGGCGGACTAAATTCAAGCCTTCAATGTTGGTCACATTCTTTTTCCTTGTTTCTAATGCTTTCTCATACCGGTGTATCTCTTAATCATTCACCTCTCGCTTTCCATGTGTTCCGGATTGTTGAAGATATCTCATTCAAGTCATTTAATTCAACCGGTGCAATCTCCTTTTTTCAAGTTATCCTTTCAACGGTGTTTCTTTTGACTGGGCCCTAACCCACAGGTCTTTTTCCAGGATCTTACCTGACTCTTCTAATTTTCTGGAGTTATTCTCAAATTCATTTCAAAGTTTGACTTAAGAATGAGTTATCATCAGTCAAATGTCTTTCTCCAAGATCTTCCAAATTCTTTTCATTGTTGGTTCAACCTTTCTAATTTTCATCCCGAAGTATCTCAACAATTCATGGTGGTGTTTCTCATCGTCATTCTCAACATTTGAAGACCGAAGAAGAGTTTCTCCGAAATCTTGGTCCGTTCTCTTGAAGATTCATAGTTCTAGCTTGATGCCATCCTCTCAGAATTGTTTCTGATTGTGAGAATTCTTTTCACCCATCCGGAGCATTTCAGGAGTCTTTTCAGTTTGATTCTCCGTAGGCCATCATTTCAGAAGATTTCTTCGTTCTAAGTTTTCAGCCTCGTTCTCCAATTATTCTAATTGATGTCTTTTCGTTCATCTCCATATTCTTCCGGTGCATCGTTCAAAGTATTCTCTAATCAGCTCGTGATCTCTTCGTTCTCGTGTATCAAATTCCCTCGAGTATTTTCACGCGTTCTTTAATTCTACCGGTGTTTCGTCCTCTTTTCTTCAAGTGTTTTCAATTCTCGCGGTGGTTCGTTCAAGATTTCTCTTCCTTCATTATCATATCAATTTATTCGTTGTTTCAATCCTACCGGTGATTCGATGAAGACCTTCCCAAGTTTGCGCAATATCTATCTCAATCCTTTCTACGAGAATAAGTAGTATGCAAAATCCGTTGCTTGTCATCAATCTAAATTGGTGAAGGATATGCGTAATATAATTCTTATTCGTGTTTCCTCCAAGTGATTAATTCCTTCTTCCGGAGTTCGTTCATGATATCAAATTTTCGGCTCCAAGTTGTTCATCTTTTCTTTCCGGAGCTCCAAGTTATTTCAATTATATCATTCTCATTCCTTCTTTATCTTGTTTTAACCGGAGTGTTGTGTCTATCAGTCCTCTTCTAACCGGAGTCTCATCCAAGTGCTTTCATTTTGCCAAGTCAATATTGTACCCCTTCCATTTTCCAACCGGAGCGTTATCGTAATTGATCACCATCGTTCCTTGTACATCTCGTTTCAACCGGAGTGCTTGCATGTACTTCTCGTCCATTGTTCTCGTCATTCATAGCTTTGCAAACTCCAAAGTTCACATGGTGTTCCTTGTTTCTCTTTTCTACCGGAGTCTTCTCAATTTTGATCAACTCTGTCGTATTCTTCTTTCAAGTTTTCAACCTCTCAAGGTTCTTTGGTTTCACTCGTTTGTCAAAGAAGCAATTTAGTTTTACCTCTTCTCCTCATCTTCCGTTTTCCCTCCGGTGCCATCCTAGATCTCGGGACGAGATCCTCTTGTAGTGGTGGAGTGTTGTAACGCCCGGAGACCGACGCTTCAGAAGACTTCCATATTTTTGTGATCACTGTGTGTTTCTTTTGCCTGCTCTATTTATTTTTGCATTGCATCATGTCATCATGCCATCATGTCATTTAATTTTTTAAAACTCAACTAAGTAAATTGCATGGATCTTCGATCCATTTAAATTGAGGGAATTCACATGGTGTTTTCCCTTCATAACATATCCTCCCAATATTATTAGGGAGCTATAAAAAAAATATTCCATTCTTTAGGAATAAACCATAACACACTTACAGTTTAAGTTTCATGCCTTTTCCTTCTCAATTCCCGGCCTCCATCCTTGCTATAAATTCTTTTGTCACCTTCCCAAGCTCCTCCATTAATGTTCATCTTCTACCTATAAATCTTGCTACATGTCCCGAACCTCTCTGCCTAATTTCACCTCTATTGAAGTTCTTTTGGTCAGGTTCAAAATGACCCAAGCTTGAATTATATTCAAACTTGTTTTATTTTTCTACCTCTAAAATTGCCCAACTCAATTTTATCATATAGTGGGTAATTCCAGGAGCTCGAGGATATTTTTATATCTGCAAAACTCCTCTCCTAGCCCCCTGGCCTTTTTATTTTTCCTTGCATCTGCTTATTAGTTCCAGCAAATAAAGGGAAGGGAAAAGGCCTTGCCTAGGCACCGCAGCCAGGCGCAGCGCAGGCCGGCCCATCCTTCTTCCCCGCAGTCCACTTGGCCCAAGGCCCAGCCGCGCCATAACCCTAGCCCTGAACCCCCTCCTCTCGATCTTTCCCTCTCGTTCCCCTCCGCCGCCACCACAGACGCATGCATCGAGCCAGGAGAGCCCTGCTCGATCCCCCCCCCTCTGGATCTCACCCCATCTTCCCGCACGCGCCGCGCCCTCGTCCCGATCCCCTCCTACCCGTGCTCCTCATCCGGCCCCGCCGTCCAGCCGCGCCGCGCCCTCTAGCGACCTCCACCACCGCGTCTTGCCCCTGCCCTCGCCGCGCCCTGCTCCCTTCTGCAGGTGTTGCTCCGCCCTGAGCTGCGGTGCGACCAACTCCGGCGGCCCCGTCGCTTCTGCGCGCGAGTGCCGCGCGCCCAACCTCCTGCTTCGCCTGTCCTCTGCTCCGCCTCCATCGTCGGCGACCACGACCAGCGCCCGCCTCTCGCAGGCCGAGCGCCACTGCCAGAGCTGCTCCGCCCGCCGCACGCTTCCCTCCGTCCCGGCCGTCATCGACCTCGTCTCGGCCTCGCCCGTCGCCTCTGTTGCCCTCCTCGACGTCCTGCTCGTCCTCGCGTGGGCCATGGACGTGCGCTGCTGCTTGCCTCTGCTGTGCGCGACCCGTCTCCCTTGTCGACGCCCTTGCTTCTGCTGCAAGGCCCAGCCAGCGCCCTGCCTCCGCTCAAGCTGCCGACCATCTCCTGCCGGTGTCCACCACCATCGCCTCCTTGCTGCTGGCATCCCGAGGCCCCTTGTGATGTTTTGTGTTGCTTCGTTTTGGATGACCAAGATCCTCTCCGACAAGTGTACGACTACATGGTGGCACGTCGAATACCTCTACCGTCGTCTCTGAGATTTTTTCCCCAAGTACCACTACGGTCGTCATTCGCCGAGTACCCCTTCGGATCACCAAGTTCGACTACCATCGTCGTGAACCGCTTCCGAGATGTGTACCACTACGCCGGAGACCTCGGACCCATCAAGTACCTCTCCGAAAACGAACGTGTGCCACTACTTCCACTACCGTCGCCGAAGACCCGTGTAACGGAACCGTCAAGTTCGACTACCTTCGTGTGTACCACTACTTCCCTCGACGATTTTGAACCGCCCCGTATTACACGCTTCAAAGGTATAACCCCGAGATGACACCGTGAACGAATGCATGTGTGTTGTATGAGATGTTCGTGTTTGCACCGTGTCCGAATTGTCACTCGTTTCCATGCCACTATCTCGTGGGAACCCGGTTGCCGGGATCACCCCACCATCCTTGTATGACACGCTCACGCCTATTTCTTTTGCACCGGTATCTCCGTGAGCTATCGGAACCAATATGTTGTCGTGGCACCATTTCCGTTTCACCGCCGTGGCACCCTTTTTCTTCCACCACGGCGACAAATGCTTCATAACATGCTCATGTCAACATTTTCATAAAAATTGCTTAAAACTTGCATTGTCATCCGCATCATGATAACAACATTTAAATGTTTAAAATTGATGTTTGCTTTAAACTGCTAAATGACATATGGGGATTTTCCGGAATTATTGTTTATTGTTCCGGCCTCATTTAAACTTGCCTAGATAGATAGTCTTACTTATGCTTCACCTCTTTCCATGTTAATCAACATTTAATATTGTTGGGTACATAACGAGAGAGAACTAAATATTGAATGTGGTGTTTCGTCAATATGCAACTCGTTGCATATTGAGCTCCATTTAATTTGTAGTGTTGTTTGGTGCACTTTGCCATGCCATGCATATTTAAACCGGACATGCATCATAATTGTTGGTGCATCATGCCATGTGTATGTGGTGGTTGTTTACTATGTTGTTTGTTTCTTTCCGGGTTGCTTCTCTCGTTAGCTTCGGTTTCGTTCCGGAGTTAAGAGGATTCGTTCGACTATGTCCGTTTGTCTTCTTCATGGACTCGTTCTTCTTCCTTGCGGGATCTCAGGCAAGATGACCATACCCTCGAAATCACTTCTATCTTTGCTTGCTAGTTGTTTCGCTCTATTGCTATGTCGCGCTACCTTCCACTTGCTTATCAAGCCTCCCAAATTGCCATGAACCTCTAACCTTTGTCACCCTTCCTAGCAAACCGTTGTTTGGCTATGTTACCGCTTTTGCTCAGCCCCTCTTATAGCATTGCTAGGTGCAGGTGAGGATGAAGATTGCTCCATGTTGGATTATGTTTATGTTGGGATATCACAATATCTCTTATTTAATTAATGCATCTATATACTTGGTAAAGGGTGGAAGGCTCGGCCTTATGCCTGGTGTTTTGTTCCACCCTTGCCGTTTCCGTCATACCGGTGTTATGTTCCTTGATTTTTGCGTTCCTTACGCGGTTGGGTGATTTATGGGACCCCCTTGACAGTTCGCTTTGAATAAAACTCCTCCAGCAAGGCCCAGCCTTGGTTTTACCATTTGCTACCACCTATCCCCTTTTCCCTTGGGTTCTGCAGACTCAAGGGTCATCTTATTTTAACCCCCCCCCCCCGGGCCAGTGCTCCTTCGAGTGTTGGTCCGAACTGAGTAGATTGCAGGGCCCCCTCGTGGAAACTCGAGGTCTGGTTTTACTCGTAGGATGTCTCATCCGGTGTTGCCCTGAGAACGAGATATGTGCAGCTCCTATCGGGATTTGCCGGCACATCGGGCGGCTTTGCTGGTCTTGTTTTACCATTGTCGAAATGTCTTGTAAACCGGGATTCCAAGACTGATCGGGTCTTCCCGGGAGAAGGAATATCCTTCGTTGACCGTGAGAGCTTATAATGGGCTAAGTTGGGACACCCCTGCAGGGTATTATCTTTCGAAAGCCGTGCCCGCGGTTATGTGGCAGATGGGAATTTGTTAATATCCGGTTGTAGAGAACTTGACACTTGACCCGAATCAAAACGCATCAACCGCGTGTGTAGCCGTGATGGTCTCTTTCCGGCGGAGTCCGGGAACGGAACACGGTTTCTGGGTTATGTTTGACGTAAGTAGGAGTTCAGGATCACTTCTTGATCATTGCTAGTTTCACGACCGTTCCTTTGCTTCTCTTCTCGCTCTTGTTTGCGTATGTTAGCCACCATATATGCTAGTGCTTGCTGCAGCTCCACCTCACCACCCCTTTTCCTTCCTATGAGCTTAAATAGTCTTGATCTCGCGGGTGTGAGATTGCTGAGTCCTCGTGACTCACAGATACTTCCAAAACAGTTGCAGGTGCCGATGATACCAGTGCAGTTGACGCAACCGAGCTCAAGTGGGAGCTCGATGAAGATCTTGTTCGTTGTGTTGTTTCTTTTCATGTTGATCAGTAGTGGAGCCCAGTTGGGACGATCGGGGATCTAGCAGTTGGGTTGTCTTCTTTTATTTTGGTTCCGTAGTCGGACCTATTTGTGTACTCTGATTGATGTATGATTTATTTATGTATTGTGTGAAGTGGCGATTGTAAGCCAACTCTTTATCCCATTCTTGTTCATTACATGGGATTGTGTGAAGATGACCCTTCTTGCAACAAAACCACAATGCGGTTATGCCTCTAAGTCGTGCCTCGACACGTGGGAGATATAGCCGCATCGTGGGCGTTACAATGGCCTCTTTCGGTCGACAATGATTCATCACGTTCTCCACCTCGGAATTCATGACGTATACATCATCTGAATCCTCATGAGGGGGCGGATCTGGCACTGTATCAGCTCCCATCCTGGTTGATGAGTCCGGCGCCGGATTAACTGATATTCGGCTGGCATGGCATTTTCCCATGGTTTGCCGCGTGCTCGTCCTGAAATAAAGATAGAGGGGAAATTTAACAAACTGATCTCATGCTTAGGCGCACATCAAACGACATACCTCTTTGAAGAAGGAGGGGGCTCGACAGCGCTCCCGGTTTCCTTTCGTTTTGAATGATCGCCCTGCGTAGGGGCCGCTCTTGAAGGAATGCTGCTTGCCGAGCGCCGATCCTATAAAATACAGTTTAGTGTAATGGATACGGTGCAAGTAGGGGTTTTTCTTTGAGGAAGATTTTTGAATACTTACAATGGCGAAAGGGTAAAGGCGGGGGTAGTTGGCTGTAATAGCCATTTCCAAGCTGTCAAGGCTCGCCTGATAAAATACTCCATCAAACTCTCTCTATATATATGTGTGTATCCGGATCGTCGTAGAAACCGGGGTCTTCGGTGTGAGTGTGATCCTCTGGTTGTGGGGAGGGACAATGAATGTTCTCGACCACCTTCCTTCATGACTGTTTTAAGACAACAAGAGCAATTTGATTAGCATGCCTCGGTAACAAGGTAAAACAACGCTGATAATCAAAAGCTTACCCATTCAATGGGGTTGTACATCGAAAAGCCTTCTCGGCAGTTTAAGCGAAGGAAGTCTTCTTTCTCCCCCTTATACAGATCGACCAGGATCATGGCTAGTTCAGCTGGGGTATCCGGGCCCTTGCGTCTATAACGAGATGTGTCATCTTATCCGTTGTAACACCATAAAGGAGTTACTCTGGACTGAAGGGGCTGAATACATCGTTTTATTGTGATGGCCATGACTTCGATTATCGAGAGCTCAGAATGAACAAGTAATCTAACCTTGCTGACCAACCTCTTCACTTCCGCATTGTCTTCTTCCTTGGAACTTCGGGGGCGCCAATTAAGACGTTTCTTCAAGGGAGCACTAGAGAATTGCGGAGATGCGCCGAACTGGGTCCGGAAGGGGAACGTCCTCAATGTAAAACCATTCCGAAGACCATTCTTGGGATACCTCCTTGGGAGTTCCGATCGGGTAACCTGATCCGTCTATGCGCCATACTTCGGCGCCGCCCACTTCAAATATGGAACCCCCTCGATGACGAGGAACGAGGCAAAAGAACTTTCTCCAGAGTTCAAAATGAGCCTCGCAGCCCAGAAACAGTTCACAAAGGGCGATGAAACCCGAGATGTGCAAAATAGAACCTGGAGTGAGATTGTGTAGTTGGATCCCGTAGAACTCTAACAGGCCCCTGAGAAAGGGGTGGATCAGGAATCCTAAGCCCCGCAGAAGAAACGAAACGAAGCACACTCTCTCCTCTTGTTGGGGTTGGGGAAATTTTCTGCTAGCACATCGTTGTCGATCGAGGCCAATCCCGCTTGCACAGAGACTAGATCTGCGAGAGGGAGATATCCCTGCGTCTAAAGTTGACTCAATTGAAGATGAGACATGGAGCAGCTCCGCCAGTCACCCTCTTGAGGGCGAGAAGAAGAGCTAGGAGCGTTAGCCATGTTTTTGAGTTTTTGTGGCTGGTCTTGATGTTTTCTGCACGATGTGGATGGCATTTGGGGATCTAACCTCTTTATATAGGCGTCGTCCCTGTGTGGTCAGGAGTGTATTTGTAAAAAGTTATTATAGACCATTCGTATTCGCCCGGCGCATGGAAATCGAGGCGATGGCAGGCAAGGAGTCATAAAGGCAGAACGTGAAGGTCAGGGCTGGACTGTCATCCGTCCGAAGTATGATGCAGAACCTGCCTAGCAAAGCCGAAGACACAAGTCGGATACTACATCGTGATTGAAGGCAAGTTCGGGGGCTACTTAGGGAGTCCTGGATTAGGGGGTCCTCGGGTGCCTGGCCTATTTAATATGGGTCGGACTGATGGGCCGATAAGATACAAGCATAAGATTTTCCCCTGTGTCAGGATAGAACTCCTATATGCGCGGAAGGCAAGATTGGTGTCCGGATATGTTATTTCCTTCCCCCACAAACCGACTCTGTACAACCCTAGACCCCTCTGGTGTGTATATACTAGAGGGCTTAGTCCGTAGGGATCATGTAGCGCCCCAAGACTGACGCTTCAGAAGACTTCCATATTTTTCGTGATCACCGTGTGTTTCTTTTGTGCTTGCTCTTTTATTTTTCATTGCATCATGTCATCATGCCTTCATGTCATTTAATTTTTAAAACTCAACTAAGTAAATTGCATGGATCTCCGATCCATTTAAATCGAGGGAAATGCACATGGTGATTTCTCTTTATAACATATATCCTCCCAATATTATTAGGGAGCTATATTAAATATTTCTTTATCTTGGAAATCACCATAACACACTTGTAAATTATCCCAATGCCTTTGTTATCTTAATTCTTGGTCTCCAACCTTGCCATATATTCTTTCATCATATACCGGAGCTCCACCAAAAATCCAAACATTTTTGGACCTTCCCAACCCTCACTTCCTATTCAAATCATTTGAATTTAAATCAAATGAATTTGAATTTAAATCTTTCAATCATGCCACTTCTATTTTTCCTGGATCAAGCGCATTTTTGTGAGCCCGGGAAAATAATCCCCATGCCCAAGTTCTTTCCAAAGCCTCTCTTTCTTTTCTTCTCTCTATTTCTTTTTCTGCTAAAGAATGAAAGAGAAGGGAATGGAAGGGAGAGAGAGCCTACACCCGCCGGCCTGTTGGGCCTCACCAACCAGGCCGACCATCCCTGCCCTAAGGCCCAGCCGCACCTAAAACCTAGCCCGACCCCCTCCTCTCAATCTCTCCCCCTGCCGCCGCCTCCTGCTCGATCCCCCTGCTCTCGGTCGTCTCCCTCTCCTCCTCTCGCGCTGTCATCCACGCACAGGAGAGGCATCCCGATCCCGCAGCGTCGCTACCTTGCGCGAACCGCACGGCCGCCGGCCATGGAGACCACCGTGCCGGCCCTCAAGCGCGTCGGCCGTGCTCCTCCCCCGACGCCCTCCTTCGGCTGCTCGCGCCTGCAGCTCCGTCCGCGAGCTCGTGCAGCAATGGCCGCCACAGGAGCCTCGCGCCCGACCCCCTCGCTGAGGCCATGGATGCCGCGGACCCGCCTTCCTGCACCTCCACACGGCGCCCGCACACGCCACCAACCGCTGCTCCGCCTCCATCGAGCTCCATCCCCTGCTGTCACTGGATCGCCAAGATGCAGCCCCGACCCCGTCGGCCCCTTCCTCTGCCGCCGTGACGTCGTTCTGGCCGTCGAGCCCATCTCCTCCGTCCATCCCCATCGCCCCGCTACCGCGCCGTCTTTTCACCTCCTGCCTGCGTCCCTCTGCACCGTGCTGCCCGAGCCGCCAGGATCTTGTGCCATGGCCTGGACTCCTCTGCGCCCATTAGCCTCGACGCCCTTGTTGCTGCCCGCCAGAGGCCCCTGTTGTCTCGCTTGGTGTTGGTTTGGTTTTAGATCAGCAAGAACGAGACGCCAAGACCCGTACCCGGACATTCAAGCATCTTCTCCGAGAATTTTGCCAAGTACCACGACAATGCGCCAAGTACCTCTACGACCCGTGTACGACTACGTGATTTCACCAAGTACCCCTTGGATGCGCCAAGTTCGAATACTTGGACCACCAAGTTCCTCTACCGATGACTCAAATGACTACGAAACGTGTACCACTACCGTCGACCGTCGAAGACTCCGTGGACGTCAAGTTCCTCGCCATGACCCCGAACATCTACGGAACATGAATGACTACTTCCTCTTCGAAACGTGAACCACTACTTCTACTACCGTCGCCGTGTACAACTACTTCCACTTCAAACCCGTCCGCCTCCAAACGCACGCTTCGAAGGTATAACCGACGGGACGATCGCTATGAACGAATGCATGCATGTTGTATGAGATGCTCGTGTTTGCACCGTGTCCGAGAGAGGTCTTTGCACGTTCCTCGATTGCCATGCCGCCGTACCGTGGGAACCCGGAATCCGGGAGCACCCCACCATCTCTAGCTTGACACGCTCACGCCCACTTCTTTTGCACCGGTATCTCCGCGAGCTACCGGAACCGATATGTCGCCATGGCATCATTTTCAGATTCGTTGCCGTGGCACCCTTTTCGTTCCACCACGGTAACAAATGCTTCATAACATGCTCATGTCCACGTTTTCATAAAAATTGCTTAAAAACTTGCATATGTCATTCGCATCATGATAACAACATTTAAATGTTTACAATTGATGTTTGCATTTAAATTGCTAATGCACATGAGGATTTTCCGGAATTATTGTTTGTTGTTCCGGCCTCATTTAAATTGCCTAGATAGTTAGTCTACTTATGCTTCACCTCTTGCCATGTTAATCAACATTTAATATTGTTGGGTACATAACCGAGAGAACTAAACAATTGATGTGGTGTTTCGTCAATATGCAACTCGTTGCATATTGAGCTCCATTTAGCTTGTAGTTTCGTTTGTGCACTTTGCCATGCCATGCCTCTTTAAACCGGACATGCATCATACTTGTTTGCGCATCATGTCATGTTTCTGCGATGGTTGTTTACTATGTTGTTTGTTTCTTTCCGGTTTGCTTCTCCCGTTAGCTTCGGTTTCGTTCCGGAGTTGTGAGGATTTGTTCGACTACATCCGTTTGTCTTCTTCATGGACTCGTTCTTCTTCCTTGCGGGATCTCAGGCAAGATGACCATACCCTCGAAATCACTTCTATCTTTGCTTGCTAGCTGTTCGCTCTATTGCTATGTCACGCTACCTACCACTTGCTTATCAAGCCTCCCAAATTGCCATGAACCTCTAACCTTGTCACCCTTCCTAGCAAACCGTTGTTTGGCTATGTTACCGCTTTGCTCAGCCCCTCTTATAGTGTTGCTAGTTGCAGGTGAAGATGAAGATTGCTCCATGTTGGATTATGTTTATGTTGGGATATCACAATATCTCTTATCTTAATTAATGCATCTATATACTTGGTAAAGGGTGGAAGGCTCGGCCTTATGCCTGGTGTTTTGTTCCACTCTTGCCGCCCTAGTTTCCGTCATACCGGTGTTATGTTCCTTGATTTTGCGTTCCTTACGCGGTTGGGTGATTTATGGGACCCCCTTGACAGTTCGCTTTGAATAAAACTCCTCAAGCAAGGCCCAACCTTGGTTTTACCATTTGCTACCACCTATCCCCTTTTCCCTTGGGTTCTGCAGACTCAAGGGTCATCTTTATTTTAGACCCCCCGGGCCAGTGCTCCTTCGAGTGTTGGTCCAAACTGAGCTGCCTGCGGGGCCACCTTGGGGAAACTTGAGGTCTGGTTTTACTCGTAGCTAGTCTCATCCGGTGTTGCCCTGAGAACGAGATATGTGCAGCTCCTATCGGGATTTGTCGGCACATCGGGCGGTTTTGCTGGTCTTGTTTTACCATTGTCGAAATGTCTTGTAAACCGGGATTCCGAGACCGATCGGGTCTTCCAGGGAGAAGGTTTATCCTTCGTTGACCGTGAGAGCTTATAATGGGCTAAGTTGGGACACCCCTGCAGGGTATAAACTTTCGAGAGCCGTGCCCGCGGTTATGTGGCAGATGGGAATTTGTTAATATCCGGTTGTAGAGAACTTGACACTTGACTTAATTAAAATACATCAACCGCGTGTGTAGCCGTGATGGTCTCTTTCGGCGGAGTCCGGGAAGTGAACACGGTTCTTGGGTTATGTTTGACGTAAGTAGGAGTTCAGGATCACTTCTTGATCATTACTAGTTCACGACCGTTCCGTTGCTTCTCTTCTCGCTCTCATTGCGTATGTTAGCCACCATATATGCTTAGTGCTTGCTGCAGCTCCACCTTACTACCCTTCCTTCCTATAAGCTTAAATAGTTTTGATCTCGCGGGTGTGAGATTGCTTAGTCCTCGTGACTCACAGATACTTCCAAAACAGTTGTAGGTGCCGATGATACCAGTGCAGATGACGCAACCGAGCTCAAGTGGGAGTTTGACGAGGACCTTGGTCGTTACTATGTTTCGTTTCCTGATGATTAGTAGTGGAGCCCAGTTGGGAGGATCGGGGATCTAGCAGTTGGGTTGTCTTCTTTTCTTTTGGCTTTGACCGTAGTCGGTCTATGTGTGTTTCTTGAATGATGTATGAATTTATTTATGTATTGTGTGAAGTGGTGATTGTAAGCCAACTCTTTATCCCATTCTTGTTCATTACATGGGATTGTGTGAAGATGACCCTTCTTGCGACAAAACCACAATGCGGTTATGCCTCTAAGTCGTGCCTCGACACGTGGGAGATATAGCCGCATCGTGGGCGTTACAGATCATCATAATTCTCATAGGCTAGACAGCTAGGTTTTAGCCAGTGCGATATCGAGGTAGATTAACTCTTGTAACCCCTATACTCATTGAATACAATCAAGCTGAACGTAGGGTTTTACCTCCTTTTAGAGGGCCTGAACCTAGGTAAACATTGTGTCCCCATTGTCCCTTGTTACCATTGATCCTCAGACGCACTGTTTGGGACCCCCTACCCGAGATCTGCCGGTTTTGACACCGACACCCTTCTCCCTAGTCTATGGGGCAGAAGCAGTTATCCCCAGGGAACTCATTTACGGGTCACCTCGAGTGCTTGCCTATGATGAAGTAGCGCAGGATCAACACCGGTGTGATGACGTTGTGCTTCTTGAGGAGAACCATCTCCGAGCTGCTACGCGTGCTGCACGCTACCAGCAAGCCCTGTGTCGCTATCACAGCTGTAGAGTTCATGCCCGGTGTTTCGAGGAAGGCGACCTTGCCCTTAGGCGCGTTCAGTCCGCCAAGGGTGCAAACAAGTTGACACCAAAGTGGGAAGGCCCTTACCGGGTAGTACGAGTCACCAGACCTGGCGCAGTCCGTTTGGAGACCGGAGATGGCATTCAATTGCAAAACTCATGGAATATTAAGCATCTCCACAAGTTCTACCCATAAAGCGCGGCTGTCAACCCTGCCCGGCAGCCACCCATTTGTACAGGCCTTGCCTCAGTTGCATGTCACCCCTTGTACAAAGCCAAGTCTAGACCCTGAGCAACAGAGAAATAAATGAAGCGCTGGGGGCCCCCGACAAGTTCCATGCATGCATAAGCATTTCATGAGCATCGCATGTTCATGTAGATAAGATCACATTTGGCATCATTTTCATCTGCATAAACTGCACGCTCCTACCGAGGACTTGGCCTTCAAGAGGAGATGGAAAGGTGAGCCTACACCGCGATCTCCGGCAAGCCAAACAGATAAGTTCTTTCTCTTATCCATACGTGTTTTGTAAGTAAGGACTTGTGCATAAGAAAACCTCGTCACTTTTTGAAACCTAGGTGCTCCCATCCCTTGACTCAAACGTTGCTTCGGTCAGGATGGTCGCAGTGGCCTTTGATGAAAAAAGATTGGCGGGGGGCTGGTCCCTCTTCATGATTTGTGCCAGGTAGGCCTAACTCCCCGACAACAAAACAACGGGTACTGGCAGGCTAGCCTGCCGGGGGAAACTCGTTTACTTAAAAATATAGAGTCATCCCACCTCTGCATGGACATATACATGCACGAGTCCCCGGCAAGGTTTATCTTTTTCATTAATTTGCTGATCAAACGAGTACAGACCTTACAGGACACAAACATGGATTCAAGAGATTACATAAATTGAACTAAAATTTGCCAAGTATCTACGGATTTAAGATTGAAAAGGATAAAATACCCGTGATGCCTTCACTTTTTCTCTCCTTCTTCGAAACTACAGGGGGAGACTGCTACTTCTTGAGCTTGTGTTGGTTTTTCCCTTAAAGAGGAAAGGGTGATGCAGCAAAGTAGAGTAAGTATTTCCCTTAGTTTTGAGAACCAAGGTATCAATCCAGTAGAAGACAACGCACAAGTCACCGAATACCTGCACAAACAATCAAACAACTTGCACCCAACGCGATAAAGGGGTTGTCAATCCCTTCACGATTACTCGCAAAAGTGAGATCTGATAGAGATAGATAAATGGTAAAGTAAATATTTTGGCTATTTTTCGTTTATAGATCGAAAAGTAAAAGATTGCAAAAAGAGTAAAACGGAAACTAATATTGTAGATCGGAAACTTATATGATGGAAAATAGACCCGGGGGCCATAGGTTTCACTAGAGGCTTCTCTCAAGATAGTAAATAATACGGTGGGTGAACAAATTACTGCCGAGCAATTAATAGAAAAGCGCAAAGTTATGACGATATCTAAGGCAATGATCATGAATATATGCATCACGTCCATGTCAAGTAGACCGAAACGATTCTACATCTACTACTGTTACTCCACACATCGACCGCTATCCAGCATGCATCTAGAGTATTAAGTTCATAAAGAACGGAGTAACGCATTAAGCAAGATGAGATGATGTAGAGGAATTAACTCAAGCAATATGATGAAAACCCCATCTTTTTATCCTCGATGGCAACAATACATTACGTGCCTTGCTGCCCCTACTATCACTGGGAAAGGACACCGCAAGATTGAACCCAAAGCTAAGCACTTCTCCCATTGCAAGAAAAACCAATCTAGTTGGCCAAAGCAAACCGATAGTTCTAAGAGAATTACAAAGATATCAAATCATGCATAAAAGAATTCAGAGAAGATTCAAATAACATCATAGATAAGCTGATCATAAATCCACAATTCATCGGATCTTGGCAAACACACCGCAAAAGAGTATTACAGCGAATAGATCTCCAAGAACATCGAGGAGAACATGGTATTGAGAATCAAAGAGAGAGAAGAAGCCATCTAGCTACTAGCTATGGACCCGTAGGTCTATGGTAAACTACTCGCGCTTCATCGGAAGGGCAATGGAATTGATGTAGAAGGCCTCCATGATTGAATCCCCCTCCGGCAGGACGCCGAAAAGGCCCCTAGATGGGATCTCACGGGTACAGAAGGTTGCGGCAGTGGAAAAGTGTTTTCATGGCTCCCCCTGTTGGTTTGGGGATATATGGGAATATATAGGCAAAGAAACTAGGTCAGGAGGTGCACGAGGGGCCCACAAGGGTGGGGGCGCACCCTACCCCCTGGGCGCGCCCTCCGTCCTTGTGGCCGCCTCGCGGCTCCTCTGACTTCATCTCCAAGTCTTCTGGTTGTCTTCTGGTCCAAGAAAAATCATCGCGAACATTTTATTCCGTTTGGACTCCGTTTGGTATTCCTTTTCTGCAAAACTTAAAAACAAGGAAAAAACAGAAACTGGCACTGGACTCTAGGTTAATAGGTTAGTCCCAAAAATAATATAAAATAGCATATTAATACATATAAAACATCCAAAATAGATAATATAATAGCATGGAACAATCAAAAATTATAGATACGTTGGAGACGTATCAAGCATCCCCAAGCTTAATTCATGCTCGTCCTCGAGTAGGTAAATGATAAAAACAGAATTTTTGATGTGGAATGCTACCTAACATATTTATCCATATAATTTCTTTATTGTGGCGTGAATGTTCAGATATGTATGATTAAAAACAAAAGTTTAATATTGGCATAAAAACAATAATACTTCAAGCATACTAACAAGGCAATTATGTCTTCTCAAAATAACATGGCCAAAGAAAGCTTATCCCTACAAAATCATATAGTGTGGCTATGCTCCATCTTCATCACACAAAATATCTAAATCATGCACAACCCCGGTGACAAGCCAAGCAATTGTTTCATACTTTTGATGTTCTCAAACATTTTCAACTTTCATGCAATACATGAGCGTGAGCCATGGACATAGCACTATAGGTGGAATAGACGGTGGTTGTGGAGAAGACAAAAAGAAGGAGATAGTCTCACATCAACTAGGCGTATCAACGGGCTATGGAGATGCCCATCAATAGATATCAATGTGAGTGAGTAGGGATTGCCATGCAACGGATGCACTAGAGCTATAAGTTTATGAAAGCTCAAAAAGAAACTAAGTGGGTGTGCATCCAACTCGCTTGCTCACGAAGACCTAGGGCAATTTGAGGAAGCCCATCATTGGAATATACAAGCCAAGTTCTATAATGAAAAATTCCCACTAGTATATGAAAGTGACAATATAGGAGACTCTCTATCATGAAGATCATGGTGCTACTTTGAAGCACAAGTGTGGTAAAAGGATAGTAGCATTGCCCCTTCTCTCTTTTCTCTCATTTTTTTATTTGGGCCTTCTCTCATTTTTTTTGGCCTCTTTTTTTCGTCCGGAGTCTCATCCTGACTTGTGGGGGAATCATAGTCTCCATCATCCTTTCCTCACATGGGACAATGCTCTAATAATGAAGACATCACACTTTTATTTACTTACAACTCAAGAATTACAACTCGATACTTAGAACAAAATATGACTCTATGTGGATGCCTCCGGCGGTGTACCGGGATGTGCAATGAATCAAGAGTGACATGTATGAAAGAATTATGAATGGTGGCTTTGCCACAAATACGATGTCAACTACATGATCATGCAAAGCAATATGACAATGATGGAACGTGTCATAATAAACAGAACGGTGGAAAGTTGCATGGCAATATATCTCGGAATGGCTATGGAAATGCCATAATAGGTAGGTATGGTGGCTGTTTTGAGGAAGGTATATGGTGGGTTTATGGTACCGGCGAAAGTTGTGCGGCACAAGAGAGGCTAGCAATGGTGGAAGGGTGAGAGTGCGTATAATCCATGGACTCAACATTAGTCATAAAGAACTCACATACTTATTGCAAAAATCTATTAGTTATCGAAACGAAGTACTACGTGCATGCTCCTAGGGGGATAGATTGGTAGGAAAAGACCATCGCTCGTCCCCGACCGCCACTCATAAGGAAGACAATCAATAAATAAATCATGCTCCGACTTCATCACATAACGGTTCACCATACGTGCATGCTACGGGAATCACAAACTTTAACACAAGTAGTTCTCCAATTCACAATTACTCACTAGAATGACTCTAATATCACCATCTTCATATCTCAAAACAATCATAAGGAATCAAACTTCTCATAGTATTCAATGCACTTTATATGAAAGTTTTTATTATATCCCTCTTGGATGCCTATCATATTAGGACTAAATTTATAACCAAAGCAAATTACCATGCTGTTTAAAGACTCTCAAAATAATATAAGTGAAGCACAAGAGTTCATCAATTTCTATAAAATAAAACCACCGCCTTGCTCTAAAAAGATATAAGTGAAGCACTAGAGCAAAATTGCCTAGCTCAAAAGATATAAGTGAAGCACATAGAGTATTCTAATAAATCACGATTCATGCGTGTCTCTCTCAAAAGGTGTGTACAAAAAGGATTATTGTGGCAATCTAAAAAGCAAAGACTCAAATCATACAAGACACTCCAAGCAAAACACATATCATGTGGTGAATAAAAATATAGCCTCAAGTAAAGTTACCGATAGACGAAGACAAAAGAGGGGATGCCTTCCGAGGCATCCCTAAGCTTAGGCTCTTGGTTGTCCTTGAATATTACCCTGGGGTGCCTTGGGCATCCCCAATCTTAGGCTCTTGCCACTCCTTATTCCATAGTCCATCAAATCCTTACCCAAAACTTGAAAATTTCACAACACAAAACTCAACAGAAAATCTCATAAGCTCTGTTAGGATAAGAAAATATATCACCTCTTTTGGTACTGTTGTGAACTCATTCTTTATTTATATTGGTATAATATCTACTGTATTCCAACTTTTCCATGGTTCATACCCCCCCCCCCCCGATACTAGCCATAGATTCATCAAAATAAGCAAACAACACATAGAAAACAGAATTTGTCAAAAACAGAACAGTCTGTAGAAATCTAGACATTTCGAATACTTCTGTAACTCCAAAACTTCTGAAAAATTAGGAAAACCCAAGAAATTTGTTTATTAATTTTCTGCAAAAATAATCAGTATTTTATCACGCTTCTTTTAAAAATGAGAATTGTTTTCCTAAGCGCAAAAGTTTCTGTTTTTCAGCAAGATCAAATCAACTATCACCGTAAGCTATCCCAAAGGTCTTACTTGGCGCAAACATTAATGAAAACACAAAACCATATCTAACCAGAGGCTAGATGAATTATTTATTAGAAAACAGAACCTAAAAAGCAAAAACAAAAAATAAAATTGGGTTGCCTCCGAACAAGCGCTATTGTTTAACGCCCTTAGCTAGGCATAAAGCAAGAATAGATCTAAGTATTCTCATCTTCGGTATACAATTCTTTTCTCATCAAATCCTCCAAAACTCATCTTAGCAATTCTATCCTTTCCTTTACTTCCCTCCTAGTAGATGAACTTAAATCATGAAAAGGACTTTGATTGGTAATTTTAACATTCATAAACCCATAGTCGGGATCATCGCCGTATATATCATCGTATAAAATACGTAGCTTGTTTCTAACGGGTTCTTTCATCATTTTATTCAACCAATCTCTATTAAATCCTACATAAATTCCTCTAGTTATCCAATCAAACTCCTCAAAAGTCTCAAGCTACAAAGATTGAGATATTTCTGAATGGGAACTCTCCTCCTAAGATTCTCACTATAAGATTGATAATCCCTAGATTCCAAACTACGCATAGTTTCTTTATCATGGAGGATATATATAATTGGAGGGTATTCAACATCCTTCTTATAGAAAACAAAAATATCCCTAGCTTCTTGTATTATAAAATCGAATTCACTCCTAAGGATAATGGTGGCAATCTTTTTAGCTATTGTATGATTAATATTGGGAAGTTCATAAAACACTCTTTGCAAAGCAGGATGAAGATGCACAAATTTTCTTTCTAATTTCTCAACAAGCATAACAATAGCATCCGCATAACAATTTGTCTCAAGAAGAATAGATCTTTTATTAATAGGCATGGATCCCGTACAATCAAAGAACTATTGGATAACACTCTTTCCAATAAAATTACGGTCCCCGACACGAAAGATATTTGTTTTCTAATTAGGAGGAGTTTTAGTTTCATGATCCAAAGAACAAGATTCAAGTTTTTCCTCAAGATTTTCAATGATAACCTCCCCAATTTCAGACATGGTCGCAGGAAACAGATCTAGCAAACGAGCAACAAAAAGGCAAACGAAGAAGACGAACGGAGAAAAGGCGAATCTTTTTGAAAATCATTTTACAAGTGGGGGAGAGGAAAACGAGAGGTGAATGGTGAATAATGTAATGCAAGAGATGAGAGTTTATGATGGGTACTTGGTATCGCTTGACTTGGCGTAGATCTCCCCGGCAACGGTGCCAGAAATTCTTCCTGGTACTTCTTGAGCTTGCGTTGGTTTTTCCCTTGAAGAGGAAAGGGTGATGCAGCAAATTAGAGTAAGTATTTCCCTCAGTTTTGAGAACCAAGGTATCAATCCAGTAGGAGACAACGCACACCGAATACCTGCACAAACAGTCAAACAACTTGCACCCAATGCGATAAAGGGGTTGTCAATCCCTTCACGGTTACTCGCAAAAGTGAGATCTGATAGAGATAGATAAACGGTAAAGTAAATATTTTGGCTATTTTTCGTTTATAGATCGGAAAGTAAAAGATTGCAAAAAGAGTAAAACGGAAACTAGTATTGTAGATCGGAAACTTATATGATGGAAAATGGACCCAGGGGCCATAGGTTTCACTAGTGGCTTCTCTCAAGATAGTAAATAATATGGTGGGTGAACAAATTACTGCTGAGCAATTGATAGAAAAGCGCAAAGTTATGATGATATCTAAGGCAATGATCATGAATATAGGCATCACGTCCGTGTCAAGTAGACCAAAACGATTCTGCATCTACTACTATTACTCCACACATCGACCACTATCCAGCATGCATCTAGAGTATTAAGTTCATAAAGAACAGAGTAACGCATTAAGCAAGATGACATGATGTAGAGGAATTAACTCAAGCAATATGATGAAAACCCCATCTTTTTATCCTCGATGGCAACAAGACAATGCGTGCCTTACTGCCCCTACTGTCACTGGGAAAGGACACCGCAAGATTGAACCCAAAGCTAAGCACTTCTCCCATTGCAAGAAAAACCAATCTAGTTGGCCAAACCAAACCGATAGTTCGAACAGAATTACAAAGATATCAAATCATGCATAAAATAATTTAGAGAAGATTCAAATAATATTGATAGATAAGCTGATCATAAATCCACAATTCATCATATCTCGGCAAACACACCGCAAAAGAGTATTCCATCGAATAGATCTCCAAGAACATCGAGGAGAACATGGTATTGAGAATCAAAGAGAGAGAAGAAGCCATCTGGCTACTAGCTATGGACCCGTAGGTCTGTGGTAAACTACTCATGCTTCATCGGAAGGGCAATGGAGTTGATGTAGAAGCCCTCCGTGATCGAATCCCCCTCCGACAGGACGCCGAAAAAGGCCCCTAGATGGGATCTCACTGGTACAGAAGGTTGCGGAGGTGGAAAAGTGTTTTCGTGGCTCCCCCTATTGGTTTGGGGATATATGGGAATATATAGGCGAAGAAACTAGGTCAGGAAGTGCGCGTGGGGCCCACAAGGGTGGGGGCGCGCCCTCCGTCCTTGTGGCCGCCTTGAGGCTCCTCCGACTTCATCTCCAAGTCTTCTAGTCCAAAGAAAAATCATCACGAAGGTTTTATTCCGCTTGGACTCCGTTTGGTATTCCTTTTCTGCGAACAAAAAAAAGGAAAAAACAGGAACTGGCACTGGGCTCTAGGTTAATAGGTTAGTCCCAAGAATAATATAAAATAGCATATTAATGCATATAAAACATCCAAAACAGATAATATAATAGCATGGAACAATCAAAAAAATTGGATATTGGAGACGTATCAAAGACGAAGAAGGCGGAGGGAAGACCTGGCTGGGATTCAGCGCCTCCCCAGGATCAGGGTGGTGCCATATCCTAACTAGGAGGAAGAAACCGGAGGGCAGGTCTGGATGCTGGCACTGCCGGAAGCCGAGACGGAGGCGGCGGAGTCTCCGGCAAACACGACTCATCGGAACGGTCGCCCCCGTTCGTGACGCGTCATAGGTTGCCGCCACCTTCTGTACCACTGCCGCCCGAAGCTCTCTTCATGACAGCCAAATTGGGCGCCATGCTCTCCAGGTAATCCCACAGAGAGCATGGTCGTCCCCGACAGCTTGAAGATCAGGAGCCACCACATGTTAAGGAAGCGTGTATGGGAACAAGGAGCTCTCCCACGCGCCGAGCGGGTAGTGCCCGGGGAGATCATGTCCGCCTTTATCGATGGCGAGCCCATTCTGCAACCTCCCTCCGACGCCGCGAAAAGAGGGGGAATAGGCCACGATCAACTACCACGCCTTGCGTCCGTTACGGGCTTCGGCGTGGTGTCGCTTGTGTTGCCCCTCACTGAAATTGAAGCCACGGACAGCCCGGCGACAAGCACACCGGAGTCGCCACTTCCGGTGCTACTGCCGCGCCGCCCGCGCACCCTCCTGAGGCTTGCGGGAAGATGAGGGAGGATCCTTGCCCCAACAAAGGTGTAACCGCACCTCCTCCAGACCTGGACCAGACTCACTCCCCAAGCATCAACACGAGCATTCGACATCGCCAAACCCAAGCTACTACCTGCGGCCTGGCCCCATGCCCTCCCCTTCGGCATGACCAACAGAAAGCAGAGGATGGAGGAGAAGGGATGTGAGGATTAATGCCTCCGCTCCTCCCCTGCCCCTCCTTTTATAGGCGGGTCGGGGAAGAGAGCCGATCCCTCGATAAGTAACTGCCGCCCTCCTCCACCAATTCAAGAAGACCGGGTCCCTGCCTTGATGCTCTCCTGCACCACCCGCCTCCGTTACCTACCCCACTCAATGCATGCATCATACGTGGCAAAGGATAAGGGCGTGCTGGGAAGAGTGAATTGGCAGTTACTCGCTCGTGCGTTAATGTCATTCACGGGCCATTACAAGAGTGGCCCCACCATGATTGGCTTTACGCGACGCGCGAAAGAACCAAAAACTGGCCCGGGCTCAAGTTAATGAAGAAGCAAAGAAGATCTCAAGGGGCCAGCAACTTCTACGCCCCTGCCAGTGCACTGGTTAGGCCTACCCTGACGACGCCCGATAGTGTGTTCGGGCCAGGCCCGGGGGCTCCTGTCGGTGCAATAAACCTTGGGTCCGCTGCCCAGACTGTGCACAGGCCCGAGAGCAAGATTACAGCACCAAGATTAGATCAAAGCATGAGGGATAAGTTCTTTGAAGGATCAAAGTGCATATCAAGAAGACCAAGACTAGCCAGACAGACAAGATGCAACTATGAGAAGAACCTCCCTTGCCGGGTAGGCGAGCCTCGCGAGGATGGGGTTACCCCCGGAAGCAAGTCTCCAGATCATCCCGGCAGGCCTGCCGGGGCTCACGGAAGCAAACCGCTACACCACACCACCTCACAGCAACGCACGTCATCGATCAGTGCAGTGTCAAGCTCCTAAGTGACTAAGTGGCTGCTCCCTGTCACATGGCAGCCACTTCCTATAGAAAATACCTCCAAGCGACACCCGACCTGAGACATGTCAAGCAAGCAGGCGTGAAGCTGGCAAAACAGCCCGGCAGGGCCTACCGGGCGAGTCGTGATGTGACATTGAGCGGCGCATTTAATGCGCTATGTCAGCCTGCAGAATTAGGTATGATAGCACTGTTTGCTATCTAATTAGTATGTAAAGACTGATTTGACACTGTGGTGACCCCTTAATCTATAAAAGGAGGCCCATGGCAACTGATACGTCTCCAATGTATCTATAATTTATGAAGTATTCATGCTGTTATATTATCTATATTGGATGTTTAATTGGCTTTATTATACACTTTTATATGATTTTTGGGACTAACCTATTAACCTAGAGCCCAGTGCCAGTTTCTGTTTTCTCCTTGTTTTAGAGTATCGCAGAGAAGGAAAACCAAACGGAGTCCAATTGACGTGCAACTTGACGGAGATCATTTTTGGACCAGAAGAAGCCCACGGAGTACCGGAAGTAGGCCAGAAGAGTCACGGGCTGCCCACGAGGGTGGGGGCGCGCCCCCTGCCTCGTGGACAGCCCGGAAACCCCCCTGACGTGAAATCAATGCCAACACCTCTCATATATACCCAAACTTCCAGAAAGAAACCTAGATCGGAAGTTCCGCCGCCACAAGCCTCTGTAGCCACGAGAAATCAATCTAGGCCCTCTCTAGCACCCTGTCGGAGGGGACCATCATCACCGGAGGCCATGGAGGAGAATCCCGGAGGGGCCATCATCACCATGAAGGCTAAGGACCAGAAGGGGGAGGCCATGGAGGAGGAAGCACAAGGGGGAGAACCTCTCCTCCTCTCTCTTGGTGGCGCCGGAGTGCCATCGGGAGGGGAATCATCGCCACGGTGATCGCCTTCATCAACATCACCATCATCATCACCATCCTCATCTCTTTTACGCGGTCCACTCTCCCGCACCCCGCTGTAATCCCTACTTGAACATGGTGCTCTATGCCACATATTATGATCCAATGATGTGTTGCCATCCTATGATGTTTTGACTAGATATCTTTTGTCTTTGGGTTGATTAATGATCTAGATTGGTATGAGTTGTATGTTTTACTTTGGTGCTGTCCTATGGTGCCCTCCGTGTCGCGCAAGCATGAGGGATTCCCACTGTAGGGTGTTGCAATACGTTCATGATTCGCTTATAGTAGGTTGGTGAGTGACTGAAACACAAACCCGAGTAAGTGGGGTTGTTGCGTATGGGAATAAAGAGGACTTGATGCTTTAATGCTATGGTTGGGTTTTACCTTAATGATCTTTAGTAGTTGCGGATGCTTGCTAGAGTTACAATCATAAGTGCATATGATCCAAGTAGAGAAAGTATGTTAGCTTATGCCTCTCCCTCATATGAAACTGCAATAGTGACTACCGGTCTTGTTAACGATTACCTAGGACAATCCCGCACACCGATCCACCATTATTCCACACTCGCTATTTATAATATTTAGTAATATATTCTAACTTTATGATAACAGCACCTACTTTCATATGTTAGCTCTCCGATATCTTACAAAGCTATCCACTTCATACCCACAACATAGTTTTATTTCTCGTTTCTAGTTGGAAGCAAACGTTCGGTGTACGTAGAGTCGTATCAGTGACAAATAGGGCTTGAGAGAATATTGATCTTACTTTTAGCTCCTTGTGGGTTCGAAACTCCATACTTATCACTTCCACCTTTGGAAATTGCTACGATGATTCCCTGCACTTGGGGATTATCAAGCTCTTTTCTGGCACCGTTGCCGGGGAGCAATATCGTGGGGTTGATATTCTCGTGTGTGCTTGTTTGCTTTCTTCACTAAGTAGATTTTGTTTTTCCTTTTTGTTTATGTTTAGTTGTGGGTGAAACATACAAAAAATTAAAAGAATGAAAATACAAAAAAAATTACTTGCCTCTCATGCCTAAAAAGTTTTCAAAAAGAGAAGTGATTGGAAAGTTATGCATTGAAGAAGTGAGGGTCGACCTTGAGCACTTGTGTTCATGCTCACGGAAACAATGTAGAATTTTTCATGGAAGTTTCTCTGTAAATAATTATCCCCTTGTATATATCCATTGTATTATAAAAATAATGTGCCAAGCTTTGGTTTTAGGATGATTAGATTGCTTGTTTACTATGTGCAGAACAAAAACAGAAACTTTGGCTGTAGTGCGTGATTTTAAATTTTTTACTGGAGAGTCAAATAGGTCTGAAACTTTTAGCACATTACTTATGTACAAATTTTTCAAATTTTAAAATTTATTTCATAATTTTAGGAGTTACAGAAGTTTGCTAAACTTCCAGATTACTACAGACTGTCCTGTTTTTGACAGATTCTGTTTTTCGTGTGTTGTTTGCTTATTTTGATGAATCTACGGCTAGTAATGGAGTTTATGAACCATAGAGAAGTTGGAATACAGTAGGTTTAACACCAATATAAATAAAGAATGATTTCATTACAGTACCTAAAGGTAGTGATTTGCTTTATTACACTAACGGATCTCACAAGTTTTTGTTAAAGTTTTGTGTGGATGAAGTGTCCGAAGGTCGAGGAGCTATCGATGTGAGAATAATAAAGAGAGGCAAGAGTTCAAGCTTGGGGATGCCCAAGGCACCCCAAGTAAATATTCCAAGTATACTCAAGCATCTAAGCTTGGGGATGCCCCGGTTGGCATCCCATCTTTCTTCTTCAACGATTATCGGTATACCTCGGTTTTTGTTTTGTTCACATGATTTGTGTCCTTTGTGTTTTTCTTTAAGAACCATGCTAGTATGAGATGTCCGTTCATAAATTTATAGAATACTTCATGTGCTTCACTTATATCTTTTAAGTACGATCTTATAGAATTGCTCTTTGTGCTTCACTTAAATCTTTTGAGTATGGTTTTATAGAACGCTTCGTGTGCTTCACTTATACATTTTAAGCTTGGATATTGGTTAGCCTATATTAATTATAGAATGCTCCATGAACTTCACTTATATCTTTTGGAGTATGAATAATACTATCATTTAAAGTGGGTTTGGAAGAGTGTCAACTTTAGGAATTAGTGATCCCACTATTTTGGAGGGTGTTGAATCTTAGTGTGATATTTATGAAAGTGGATTTGGAAGAGTGTCAACTTTAGCTAGTAATGATTCCACTATTTCGGAGGAGGTTCCAATTGAGTATGAGAACAAAGTTGCTATCCATGATGCTACTGAAAATTATTATGAGGGAGGAATACATGCTTGTAGGAGTTGCAATAATATAAAGTTTCCTCTCTATGTGCTTAAAGTTTTGGAGTTATACTTGTTTTGCCTTCCTATGCTAGTTGATTCTTGTTCCCATAAGTTGTGTGCTCACAAAATCCCTAGGCATAGGAAGTGGGTTATATTTAAATGTGCTAGTCATATTCTTCAAGATGCTCTCTTTGTGTTTCAATTCTTGTCTATTATGTGAGCATCATTGAAATCATCATGCCTAGCTAAAAGGCATTAAAGAAAAGCGCTTGTTGGGAGACAACCCAATATTTACCCTTACTGTTTTTGTGTGTTTACATGATTAATCTACTGTATTAATCATGTTTTATAGCTTTTGTTTCAATAAAGTGCCAAGTAAGACCTTTGGGAAGACTTGGGAGAAAGTCAATGTGATCGTGCTGTAAAAAAACAGAAACTTTGCGCTCACGATATTAGCTGTTATTTTTTACAGAAGAGTGCTTTTTAGTTGATTCTTTTTTCAGAAGATTAATAGACAAACTCCTCACGTCCACAAATTTATTTCATAATTTTTGGAGTAGCAGAAGTATGGTTATTGTTCAGATCATTACAGACTGTTCTGTTTCTGACAGATTCTGTTTTCATTGCATAGTTTGCTTGTTTTCTAGTTTCTATGACTTATATTTCTCAATATAAATTGTAGAAATGATATGGTACAGTAGGAATTGTGTGAGAACAATTATGAAACTTGTCCTTAACAGTACCAAAGTGAATGGTTTACTCTTTATCATACTAACCTATCTCACGAAGTTTTGTTAAGTTTTGTGTGATTGAAGTTTTCAAGCTTTGGGTGAGATATCGATATGAAGAGAATAAGGAGTGGAAAGACCCTAAGCTTGGGGATGCCCAAGGCACCCCAAGGTAATATTCAAGGAAGACTCAAGCGCCTAAGCTTGGGGATGCCCCGGAAGGCATCCCCTCTTTCGTCTTCAAAACTATCGGTATACCTTACTCGGAGCTATATTTTTATTCGTCACATGATATGTGTTTTGCTTGGAGCGTATTTTCAATTTCACTTGCTGTTTGAATAAAATCATTGGATCTGAAATATTGAATGAAAAAGAATCCTCCCATGGCTAGTTAATTATTTGACTACTCAGTGTTCTTCACTCATAACTTTTGGAGTAGTTTGTCATTTACTCATGTGCTTCACGTATATCCTATGAGTAAAAGGTTGAATGAATTGAATGTCATAAATCTTAATTTATATATGTTTCATATGCTTATAACATGGGGATTAATGACTTCACACATAATAAGTATAGGTAGTAAACCTATTGAAAGTTAGCAAACGTAGAATTGGTCACTTGAACAATTCATGAAAGAATATTGAAGGAAGAGGGATTTCACATATAAATATACTATCCTGGACATCTTTTGTAATTATGAGCACTCATTAAAATATGACATGCTAAAAGGTTGATGTTGGACAAGGAAGACAACATAATGGGTTATGTTTTCTTATATCTGAAATAAAGTATATTGTCATGGATCGCCCAACACGTTGAGCTTGCCTTTCCCCCTCATGCTAGACAAATTCTTTGCACCAAGTAGAGATACTACTTGTGCTTCCAAATACCCTTAAAACCATTTTTGCCATGAGAGTCCACCATATCTACCTATGGATTGAGTAAGATCCTTCAAGTAAGTTGTCATCGGTGCAAGCAATAAAAATTGCTCTCTAAATATGTATGATTGATTGGTGTGGAGGAAATAAGCTTTATACGATCTTGTGATGTGGAAGAAATAAAAGTGACGGACTGCATAATAAAGGTCCATATCACAAGTGGCAATATAAAGTGACGTTCTTTCGCATTAAGATTTTGTGCATCCAACCCTGAAAGCGCATGGCAACCTCTGCTTCCCTCTGCGAAGGGCTTATCTTTTACTTTTATCTCTTACCCTTATGCAAGAGTCATGGTGCTTTTCACCTTTCCTTTTTACATTTTATCCTTTGGCAAGCGCATTGTGTTGGAAAGATTCTGATATATATATCCAATTGGATGTAAGGCATCATGAACTATTATTGTTGACATTACCCTTGAGGTAAAAGGTTGGGAGGCGAATCTATAAGCCCCTATCTTTCTCTGTGTCTGATTAAAACTTTGAACCCATAAATATCGCGTGAGTGTTAGCAATTGTGAAAGACTAAATGATAGTTGAGTATGTGGAGTTTGCTAAATCAAAGCTCTGACATAGACTCCTCCTGAAAATAAGATGGATTGCAATTGTTTGATGACTGAGAATATTGTTTGTTTTCAAGAAAGTTTACGATCTATACTTTAACATGTGGATAGCTTGTTACTTGATCATGAAAAATTCTATGAGATGAGCTACTGTTATGACATATAATGATGCTAGAAAAGGTGATTGAAATTATCATTGATCAAACTTGTGCACCTGCTAGCATTCACACTTCATAAATTATTTCTTTTATCATTTACCTACTCGAGGACGAGCAGGAATTAAGCTTGGGGATGCTGATACGTCTCCAACGTATCTATAATTTATGAAGTATTCATGCTGTTATATTATCTATCTTGGATGTTTAATGGGATTTATTATACACTTTCATATGATTTTTGGGACTAACCTATTAACCTAGAGCCCAGTGCCAGTTTATGTTTTCTCCTTGTTTTAGAGTATCGCAGAAAAGGAAAACCAAATGGAGTCCAATTGACGTGCAACTTGACGGAGATCATTTTTGGACCAGAAGAAGCCCACGGAGTACCGGAAGTAGGCCAGAAGAGTCCCGGGCTGCCCACGAGGGTGGGGGGCGCGCCCACCCCCCTAGGGCGCGCCCCCTGCCTCGTGGACAGCCCGGAAACCCCCCTGACGTGAAATCAACGCCAACACCTCTCATATATACCTAAACTTCCAGAAAGAAACCTAGATCGGAAGTTCCGCCGCCGCAAGCCTCTGTAGCCATGAGAAATCAATCTAGGCCCTCTCTGGCACCCTGCCGGAGGGGACCATCATCACCGGAGGCCATGGAGGAGGATCCCGGAGGGGCCATCATCACCATGAAGGCTAAGGACTAGAGGGGGGAGGCCATGGAGGAGGAAGCACAAGGGGGAGAACCTCTCCTCCTCTCTCTTGGTGGCGCCGGAGTGCCATCGGGAGGGGAATCATCGCCATGGTGATCGCCTTCATCAACATCACCATCATCATCACCATCCTCATCTCTTTTACGCGGTCCACTCTCCCGCACCCCGCTGTAATCCCTACTTGAACATGGTGCTTTATGCCACATATTATGATCCAATGATGTGTTGCCATCCTATGATGTTTTGACTAGATATCTTTTGTCTTTGGGTTGATTGATGATCTAGATTGGTATGAGTTGTATGTTTTACTTTGGTGCTGTCCTATGGTGCCCTCCGTGTCGCGCAAGCATGAGGGATTCCCACTGTAGGGTGTTGCAATACGTTCATGATTCGCTTATAGTAGGTTGGTGAGTGACTGAAACACAAACCCGAGTAAGTGGGGTTGTTGCGTATGGGAATAAAGAGGACTTGATGCTTTAATGCTATGGTTGGGTTTTACCTTAATGATCTTTAGTAGTTGCGGATGCTTGCTAGAGTTACAATCATAAGTGCATATGATCCAAGTAGAGAAAGTATGTTAGCTTATGCCTCTCCCTCATATGAAACTGCAATAGTGACTACCGGTCTTGTTAACGATTACCTAGGACAATCCCGCACACCGATCCACCATTATTCCACACTCGCTATTTATAATATTTAGTAATATATTCTAACTTTATGATAACAGCACCTACTTTCATATGTTAGCTCTCCGATATCTTACAAAGCTATCCACTTCATACCCACAACATAGTTTTATTTCTCGTTTCTAGTTGGAAGCAAACGTTCGGTGTACGTAGAGTCGTATCAGTGACAAATAGGGCTTGAGAGAATATTGATCTTACTTTTAGCTCCTTGTGGGTTCGAAACTCCATACTTATCACTTCCACCTTTGGAAATTGCTACGATGATTCCCTGCACTTGGGGATTATCAGCAACCGTAGAAAGGATTCGGACTCCCACACACTCATACGTGTGTAGCCACTCTCGCCCAGAGGCAACCATGCCGGGCGAGAGCGCTGCGTTTCTCCACCATTTTCCACCATCAATCCACCAAAGCAGGAGTAGGGTTTTATGCCTCACGGCGGCCCGAACCTGGGTAAAACTGTCTGTGTGATCTCTGTCGTGATGTGTTACGCTTCTTCGCTCTTTGTGCAACATGCCCATCCCCCCACTGAACCAAAAGGGGCTCATGGTCCCATAGGTGGCTGTGGTTTCCCACGACAGTATTTGTAGCCTTCCCGCCGGCAAGGCTTGCCAGAGGACTACTACATATAAGGTTCAAGGTTCAACATACAAGACCATGAAGAAGACCTCCCGGCAGGCCATCGAGAAGTACTAAGTTAGTACTGAAGATCAAGACTCTAGTAGTCGGCAAGCTCGACACCGACAAGCCAAGACCCGGAAAGCTCCTTGCCGGGAAGTACCCCCTTCCCGCTTTTCCATCGCTCCACCTCATCGACCAGCTGATGGCTTATAAAGATTAGGTGTCGTGTGGGCAAGTGATACGTCTCCAACGTATCTATAATTTTTTGATTGTTTCATGTTGTTATATTATCAATCTTGGATGTTTTATATTTATTTACTAGCAACTTTATATCATTTTTTGGGACTAACCTATTGACATAGTGCCCAGCGCCAGTTGTTGTTTTCTGCTTTTTTTTTTACTTTGCGGAATATCAATACCAAATGAAGTCCAAATGCAACGAAACATTTTGGAGATTTTTTTCTGGACAGGAGACACCCAGGGAGCCAAAGGAGCACAAGAGAGGAGGCCCGTGGGGCCCACTAAGCACCAGGGCACACGAAGAGGCCCAGGCGCGCCCTGGTGGGTAGTGAAGCCCATGGGAAGCTTCTTCGCCGACCTCCACCTCTATAAATACTCTAAAATCCCAAAAACCCTAGGGGAGTTTACGAAACACAATTCCAGCCGCCGCAAGTTCCATAACCACGAGATCCAATCTAGAGGCCTTTTCTGACACTCTAATGGAGGGGCAACGATCACGGAGGGGTTCTTCATCATCCTTGTTGCCCCTCTGATGATGCGTGTGTAGTTTACCACAGACCTACGGGTCCATAGGTAGTAGCTAGATGGCTTCTTCTCTCTTTTTGATCTTCAGTACAGTGTTCTCTTCTATGTTCTTGGAGTTCTATTTGATGTAATGCCTTTTTGCGGTGTGTTTGTTGGGATCCGATGAATTGTGAGTTTATGATCAGATCTACCCTTGAATATTATTTGAGTCTTTGTTGAACTCTTTTATGCATGATCTTTATAGCCTCGTATTTCTTCTCCGAAAATTTTGTTTGGTTTGGCCAACTAGATTGATTTTTCTTGCCATGGGAAGAGGTGCTTTGTGATGGGTTCGATCTTGCGGTGCTCAATCTCAGTGACATAAAGAGCATTGGTAATATATGAAATTAGTCCCAAGGTGATAGGTATTCAAGGAGGATATAATAAAAACTTTCGTGAAGATCATTGGATATTATAAACTTGATTCCTTGTAATAGTTTTCCGATATGGAGATAGTAATATCTGAGTCATGTTGGTGAGTAATTATGCTTTAGTAAGAATATTGGTGTTAAGGATTGTGATTCCCTATGCAAGCATGAAAGTCAATAGTTATGCAATGAAGTTATATCCTACTTGTGGTGCATTATTCAGTGTTAGTTATGTTCAATGCTCGTTTATGAGAGTTTTTGTTTTTTGGTTGGTTTCTTCTCAATCTATTTACTATCCTTTCCTTGTACTGAGCGGGAATATTGCATGTGCATCCAAACTCCTTAAACCAAGTTGTGCCAAATGAGTCCACCATACCTACCTATATGCGGTATTTCCTTGTCGTTCCAAGTAAATTTGTATGTGCCAACTCTGGTTTTCAAAATGAATTTCCTTTTTGTGTGCCTGTACCGCTCATGAAGCAGCAGGGGATGGCCAATATTTTCCATGCTAGATATGTTATTCTCAAGATGAGTGTTTATTCACTTGTCAATGCACGACAGTGTGGTAGGTAATAGGGATGCCCAGTCCCGAAATGAATTTTTTTATTTATGTTGTCAAATAATAAATTCCTTGGAAAGTGTTTTTATGGAAGGCACCCGTGGATACGGCTAGCCATGGATTGTGAAAGAATGGTGGAAAAAGGAATAAACTTTATTTTATGTTTGGGAACCGCCTATGATTTGTCTAGCATGGAAAGTATTGGGAACTCTCGGTCATTTTCGTTGACAGGAAAAGCATGCCTCTCAAAACAATTTTATCTCTCAATTTAAACTTTGAGTTGTGGCACCTCTACAAATCTCTGCTTCCCTCTGCAAAGGGACTATCCATTTATTTATGCAATTTTTATTCTTATATTGAGTCTCCATCTTCTCTTATAAAGCACCAACTAGGGAACGCTGTTATCGTACCTGTGCATTCGGCATAGCTAATATTTGACTGTGTTTCATGAATGGATCAATGATTGAGCATAATGAGCTAGGGATAGCTTTTTTAGCATTGATATTTTGAAAGACATGGTTGCTTGTTGATATGCTTGAGTATTGATGTCCTCATGTCAATTATAGACTATTGCTTTGAATCATCTAAAGTCCAAATGTCCATGCTACAAAAGTAAGAATATGAGATGAACATGTTAGGTAGCATTCCACGTCAAAAATTCTATTTTTATCATTTACCTACTCGAGGACGAGCAGGAATTAAGCTTGGGGATGCCGATACGTCTCAACGTATCTATAATTTTTTATTGTTTCATGCTGTTGTATTATCAATCTTGGATGTTTTATATTCATTTACTAGCAAATTTATATCATTTTTTGGGACTAACCTATTGACATAGTGCCTAGTGCCAGTTGTTGTTTTCAACTTGTTTTTTACTTTGTAGAATATCAATACCAAATGAAGTCCAAATGCAACAAAACTTTTTGGAGATTTTTTTTGGACAGAAGACACCCAGGGAGCCAAAGGAGCACATGGGAGGCCCACTAGGCACCAGGGCGCGCCAGGAGGCCCAGTCGCGCCCTGGTGGGTAGTGGATCCCACGGGAAGCTTCTCCACGGGCCTCCACCTCTATAAATACTCTAAAATCCCAAAAACCCTAGGGGGTCGACGAAACACAATTCCATCCGCCGCAAGTTCCAGAACCACGAGATCCAATCTAGAGGCCTTTTCCGGCACTCTGCCGGAGGGGGCAATGATCACGGAGGGGTTCTTCATCATCCTTGTTTCCCCTCCGATGATGCGTGAGTAGTTTACCACAGACCTACGGGTTCATAGGTAGTAGCTAGATGACATCTTCTCTCTTTTTGATCTTCAATACAATGCTCTCCTCGATGTTCTTGGAGATCTATTGGATGTAGTGACTTTTTGCAGTGTGTTTGTTGGGATCCGATGAATTGTGAGTTTATGGTCAGATCTATCCATGAATACTATTTGAATCTTTGTTGAACTCTTTTATGCATGATCTCTATAGCCTCGTATTTCTTCCCGAAACTTTGGTTTGGTTTGGCCAACTAGATTGATTTTTCCTGCCATGGGAAGAGATGCTTTGTGATGGGTTCGATCTTGCGGTGCTCAGTCTCATTGACAGAAAGATACATGACACGCATGTATCATTGCCATTAAGGATACAAAGATGGGGTCTATTCCTGCATGAATAGATCTTGTCTATATCATGTCATCGTTCTTATTGCATTACTCTGTTTTTCCATGAACTTAATACACTAGATGCATGATGGATAGCGGTCGATGTGTGGAGTAATAGTAGTAGATGCAGAATTGTTTCGGTCTACTAATCTTGGACATGGTGCCTATATACATGATCAGTGCCTTGGATATCGTCATAATTATTTGCTTTCCTGTCAATTGCCCAACAGTAATTTGTTTACCCACCATATGCAATTTTCTTGAGAGAAGCCTCTAGTGAAATCTACGGCCCCTGGGTCTATTTCCTGTCATATTAAAACCAAAATATCTTGCTGCACTTTTTATTTATTTATTTTATTTTGTGTTTTAGTTATATCTATTTATCAAATCTCATACCATTTAATCTATATCAATACCAAGGAGAGATTGACAACCCCTCTTACGCGTTGGGTCGCAAGTATTTGTTGTTTGTGTGCACGCGCTGTTTACATAGTGTTGCTTTGTTCTCTTACTGGATTGATAACCTTCGTTTCATAACTGAGGGTAATACTTACCGTTGTTGTGCTGCATCATCCCCTCCTCTTCGGGGAATTACCAACGCAGATACAAGCAATCAGCAAGCGACTTGGGGAGGATTATCGAGACGTGTTTCAGCACATCGCATGTAGGTCAACTTTATTGACACCCATCTAGAGGACGTGTCAAGATGGGCTCGTCCAGGCCGACGGCATAGAAGGAGAGACGCCTTTTGCCAAAGGATGGTTATCGGCTCATGGTGCATTAAATGCCTTTCTCCGTGTCTAGCAGGATAAGGTTGGATAGCATCGAGACCACTATTCATAAGATGTAATGACCATGTTGCCATTGTGGTGATCCCTTTTGTCTATAAATGAAGGCCCATGGCTACCTGAGCACGGGTCAACACTTTGCTCACTCTCACATAATAGCTGCACGTTGCACACGCTTTTTCCGGCAAGTTGCGCTTGTAACTTGATCTCCAAGTCGACCCACCAAACAGGCTGGAGTAGGGCTTTATGCCCCCATGGCAGCCCGAACCTAGGAAAAACCTTGCGCGTGAACTCTTGGATTTGCTCTTCGTGCTTGTCGATCTCCCCAGCAGAACTGCAAAGGGACCAAATGGTCCCATAGATTGTCGTACCCCGGCATCTTTGGGGCGCCAGGCAGGGGGTTCACTTGTGTGGATCTACTCCAGTAGTTCTCGTGCAAGTTTCACCATCTTCTTCATCCATGGCGCCTAAGAAGAAGAGTGCAGTTGTGGGTGCATCGTTTGTCTCTAAGATGCCGACCCAGACGTCTTTGGCGGGCGGGGGTGGCAGCGAGCACTCTCCATGTCATACTAGTGATGGGAGTGGCCACTCGGCCGAGAGTCAAGATCCAAGCGTTGCTACGTCGAAAGGCGGCGCTGCGGCTCACAAGACCGTTGCGGCTACGTCCAAGGACGATGCCGCGGGGTCCAGGACCAATGGAGTGGTGGGGCGCGCGCCAAGGCCATCGCAAGATGGACACGAAGCGCCTCCCCAGAGCGACGTCGACCTTGGTCGGCATCCAGGCAAGGAGCATGTGCACTTGTCCCATGGTGCGCATGGCTGATACGTCTCCAACGTATCTATAATTTTTTTATTGTTCCATGCTATTATAGTATTAATCTTGATGTTTTATATGCAACTTTATGCAATTATATATCATTTTTTTGGACTAACCAATTAACTTAGTGCTCAGTGCCAGTTGCTGTTTTTTTGCTTGTTTTTGGCTTTTCAGGAAATCAATATAAAAGAGTCCAAACAGAGAAAAACTTTGGATTAATTTTTTCTAGACCAGAAGAGACCCTAGAAGGTACGGGAAAAGACCAGACGAGCCACGAGGGAGCGGCAAGCTCGGGAGGCGCGCCCTAGGGGGCGCCCCCCAGGCTTGCGGGCTCCTCATGGCACCTCTTGACCTAATTCCACCTCTATAAATACTCAAATATTCCCCTGACATCTGGAGGCCTTCTCCGATACTCTGTTGGAGGGGGAATCGATTACAGAGGGGCTCTACATCAACCTTGCTGCCCTTCCGATGATATGTGAGTAGTTTACCACAGACCTACGGGTCCATAGTTAGTAGCTATATGAATTTTTCTCTCTCTTTGATCTTCAATACAATGTTGTCCTTGATGTTCTTGGAGATCTATTCGATGTAATGACTTTTTGCGGTGTGTTTGTTGGGATCCGATGAATTGTGAGTTTATGATCAGATTATCCAGGAATATTATTTGAGTCTTCTCTGAACTCTTTTATGCATGATTATTATAGCTTCATATTTCTCTTTGATCTATTGATTTGGTTTGGCCAGCTAGATTGATTTATCTTGCAATGGGAGAGGTGCTTTGTGATGGGTTCAATCTTGCGGTGCTCAGTCCCAGTGACAGGAAGGACATGACACGTATTTGTATAATTTCCATTAAGGAAAAAAAGATGAATTTTATTCGTGCGTGAGTTTACTTTGTCTTGCCATCTTGCTTAAGGCGTTACTCCGTTCTTTACGAACTTAATACTCTAGATGCATGCTGGATAGTGGTCGATGTGTGGAGTAATAGTAGTAGATGCAGGCAGGAATCAATCTACTTATCTCGGACGTGATTCCTATATACATGATCATTGCCTTAGATATCGTCTTGATTATTTGCCTTTCTATCAATTGCCCAACAGAAATTTGTTTAGCCACCTTATGCTATTTTCAATAGAGAAGCCTCTAGTGAAAACTATGGCCCCGGGGTCTACTTTTATCCTATATTAAAATCCTAGAAATACCTTGCCGCAATTTCATTTACTTTATTTTATTTGGTATTTTTGTGTTATCTATCTATCACTACACAGTTTAATCTTTGCAATTAACCACCGAGGGATTGACAACCCCTTGTTCGCGTTGGGTGGAAGGATTTGTTATTTTGTTTGCAGTTGCTGCTGATAAGGTGCCGCGTGGTTCTCCTACTGGATTGATAGCCTTGGTTCTTAACCGAGGGAAATACTTATCTCTATTGTACTGCAACAACCTCTCCTCTTCGAGGAAATCCCAACGCAACTCATAAGTAGCAGGAAGAATTTCTGGTGCCGTTGCCGGGGAGACATCATCAACATCTATCAAGTACTATGCATAAACTTTCATCTCCTTGCATTTACATTATTCGCCATTTGCCTACCGTTTTCATCTCCCCACTTCTAAAAAGTTTTACAAAAATACAAAAATATTTTCCATTTGCCTTTTCCATGTTTACGTTTTTGTTTGTTTGTTATCTTGTTTGCCTAGTCATGATGTCTCAAGAAAATTATCATGATATCTCTTATCATAAAATGTTAGCCGAAATCAAGAAAAATACTAAGGACTTCATGTTTACACAATTTGAGCACAGCAAATTTTTTAATAAAGAACTTAAGGAAAATTCTACTTTGCTAGATGCTATTGGAAAACAACTCGATGATGCTAATAAAGAAGTTGCTAATATTCAATCTCAGTTTGCTCTTACTGAAAAATTGCCAGGGAAATTTTTTGATGCACAAACTACACTAGTGAATCAAAGCGAAACCGGAATCTTTTGCGTTTACTAATGAGGAAGATATTCAAATGATTGGTGTTTCTTATATTGAATCTTTATTTAGCAATGTAAAACTTGATGAAAAGGGGACTGAAGAAGAGTCAACTTTAGCTAGAAGGTGCCCCCATAATTCGGAGGGTGAAAATCTTAATGAATTTTTTTTTGATAAAAGTGGGTTTGGAGAGGTAAAAACTTTAAATAGCGATGTGCCCACTCTTTTGGATTACAAAGACTTTAATTATGATAGTTGTTCTTTGATTGAGTGTACTTTTTTGTTGCAATCCATGATAAATTCACCCAATGCTTATGAACAAAATAAGGCTGTCACTAAACATATTGTAGAAGCGACGATGAAAGCTTTAGAAGGAAAGCTAGAATTGGAGATTTCAATACCTAGGAAATTATATTATGAATGGGAACCTACCATTAGAGTTCAAATTCAAAATTATGACTGCAATGCTTTGTGTGATTTGGGTGCTAGCATTTTTCACAATGCCCTAATCTCTATGTGATGTGCTAGGTTTTACCAATATGGATGAATGTTCTTTTAATTTGCACTTGGCGGATTCTAATATCAAGAATCCTTTGGGTAGAATAAATGATGTTCTTATTCTTGAAAATAGGAATTATGTACCCGTTGATTTCATTGTGCTTGATATTGAATGTAATCCGTCTTGTCCCATAATACTTGGTAGACCGTTCTTACGCACCATAGGTGCTATTATTGATATGAAAGAAGGGAATATAAATTTTCAATTTTCATTAAAAATGGTATGGAACACTTCCCTAGAAATAAAATTAGGCCATCATATGAATCCATTATGAGGGCCACCTATCGAACTAAAATTAAAGATGACAACACTTGAAACTATGCATTACGCCTAGCTAAGGGCGGAAAACAATAGCGCTAGTTGGGAGGCAACCCAATAGTTATTTAATTTTCTTGCTTCTTTTTATATTTTTGAGTGCACACAATTATGCTACTATTATGGTTGTGTTTTTGTGTTTTAATTAGTTTTTGTGCCAAGTAAAGCCTTTGGGATGATTTGTATGATAGTTGCTTTGATTATGTGCAAAAACAGAAACTTTTGTGTCTAGTAGAAGACTTGTTGAGATTTTCTGGAGCATGATAAAATTCTGAATTTTCGACACATGATTTATATACAAATTTATGATGTTTTCTAATTTTTCAGAATTTTTGGAGTTACAGAAGTATGGTCATTGTAGACTATTCTATTTTTGACAAATTCTGTTTTCGTTGCGTTGTTCGCTTGTTTTGATGAATCTATGGATTGTATCGCCAAGGGGGGTATAAGCCATGGTGAAATTAGAATACAATAGGTATAATGCAATATGAATGGGTTTGCAATAGTACCTAAAGTAGTGATTTTCTTTATCATACTAACGGATCTCATGAAAGTTTTGTTAAGTTTTGTGTGCTGAAGTTTTCAAGTTTTGGGTGAGATCACGATGGATGAAGGAATAAGGAGTGGCAAGAGCCTAAGCTTGGGGATGCCCAAGGGCGAGGCACCCCAAGATAATATTCAAGGACTCCCAGGCATCTAAGCTTGGCGATGCCCCGGAAGTCAACCCCTCTTTCTTCTACCAACTATCGGTAATTTTTCTTGGAGCTATATTTTTATTCATCACATGATATAAGTTTTGCTTGGAGCGTCGTGTATTATATGAGTTTTTTAATTATTTTTTTGCTTTTTAGTTTGTCACAATCATCCTTGCTGGACACACCTATTTGAGAGGGACACACATTTTTCGTGATTTGTTAGAATACTATATGTGCTTCACTTATATCTTTTGAGCTAGGCAGTTGCTCTAGTTCTTCACTTATATCTTTTTGAGGACGACGGTGATTATATTTGGAAGAAATATTTTCACTCTCATGCTTCACTTATATATGTTTGAGAGTTGATAATAGTAATGGTAATTTGCACAAGATGTGAGCTTAGTCTCAATGTGATGAATATTCAAGAAGGATATAATAAAAAAATTCATATAGATCAATGAATATGATAAGTTTGATTCCTTGCAATAGTTTTGTGATATGAAGATGATAATATGTGAGTTATGCTAGTCAGCAGTTGTGGTTTAGTAAGAATATTGGTCTTAAGGTTTGTGATTCCCTATGCATGCACGTAAAGTCAATATTTATGCAACGAAATTATATCCTACTTATGGTGCATTATTCAGTGTTAGTTATGTTCAATGCATGTTTATGACCATTTTTGTTTTTTGGTTGGTCGCTTCTCAATCTATTTGCTAGCCTCCATTTGTACTAAGCGGAATGTTGCTTGTGCATCCAACTCCTTAAACCTAAAGTTTTGCCATATGAGTCCACCATACCTACCTATATACGGTATTTACATGTTGTCCTAAGTAAATTTGCATGTGCCAACTCTAATCATTCAAAATAATTTTTTGTTTTGTGTGCCCATACTGCTCATGAAGTGGCAGGGGGTGGCCAATATCTTTCATGCTAGGTGGGTTATTCTCACAATGAGTGTTTATTCACTTGTCATTGCATGAGAAAGTGACAGGTAATAGGGATGCCCAGTCCCAAAATGAAATGAAAATGAAAAAAATAAAATAATAAACTCCCCCTTGGAAAGTTGAAAGTTTGGAAGGCATCCATGGATACGGCTAGCCATGGATTGTGAAAGAATGGTGGAGGGGGAGTAAACTTTATTTTCTGTTTGGGAACCGCCTATAATGTGTCTAGCATGGAAGATGTTGGGAACTCTCGGTCATGACGTTGACAGGAAAGCATGCCTCTCAAAATAATTTTATGTCTCTATTTTAAACTTTGAGCTCTAGCAACTCTGCAAATCTCTGCTTCCCTCTGCGAAGGGCCTGTCTATTTTACTTTTATGCAATTTTTAGTTTTCATGTTGAGTCTCCATCTTCTCTTATAAAATGTATCATACTTGTGCATTGTATGTAGTTAATATTGAGTATATTTCATGAATGGATCAATGATTGAGCACTACTGCAGGATGCTGCTAACGCGACACTACAATCAGAGACCCTTTGACGAAACTGTGTGCGATGCATTAATCACAAACGGTGATGTAAAAAACCCATCAAAAAAGATGCAAAACGTTTGCGATGGCGGATACATCAAACACGGTTCAGATTTTAGTTACGTGTGCGATGTGGGGCATACGGTTCAGTTCAATGAACTATTTGCGAAGAGGCGGAAGAACAGAAATGGGCAGCCAGATGAAGGTGTGTGCGATATACGGCATACAGTTCACTCAGATTAACTCTTTGTGATTAGGCAACACAACAGAAACGGTCAGCCAGATCAAGGTGTCTGCGATTGAGGGCATACACTTTAGATGGATGAACTGTTTGCGATTAGGCAACACAACAGAAACGGTCAGCCAGATCAAGGTGTCTGCGATTGACGGCATACACTTCATACAGATGAACTATTTGCGATTAGCCACAACAAATAGAAACGGCTAGACAGATCAACGTGTGTGCGCTAGACGGGCACACATTCTAATTAAAAGAAGCGTGCGCGATGGTAATAACGAGCGAGCACGGTTGATGGAACAAGACGTGTGCTGACATCGCCTATTGCGGTGCACCCTGCAAATGCCACGTACGCGGCCGAGAACGCGTGCCCACGTTACACCGTCCGGGAATAGTGCCGCCCTTAGAAATTATAGAACCGTCAATAAATTTTGAGCCTGCGTCCCGTCACATTCCAAATTACTACCACGCTATATTTAATTACAAACTTGTTCACACCGATCAAAACCTAAATGGTTTCCCACTTAGGAGCGTATTAGTGCTCGGTTATAAATACTACCTACTCCAAGATGACTGCACATTCCACCTCAACTCCTCATCCACAAAAACAAACAAGTCATTCATCGTCGTTCCCTTGCATCTTCCATGGCCCATATGAGTTCTGGGTTCAGAGATTACTACCAGGAAGAGCCGAGCATGGAAGCGGAAGCACGAGAGATGTCCCGCCACGCCGCGAAAGCAGCCGACATGTCTCGCCGTGCAGCCGTAGCAGCACAGAGGTCCCGCCGCACCGCCGAAGCAGCACAAAGGTCCCGCCGCGCCGTCAAAGCAACAAACTAGTCCAGTCGTGCCACGGAAGCAGCTGAGATGTCCCACCGTGCCGCGAATGCAGCAGAGATGTCCCCCCGCGCCGCGGCGGCTTGGGAAAATGTCTCGCGGGCAGGCGAGGACTCTCACAGGTGCATGCGCACTATGCTCGATGACCTGATGGGTCGGATCTCCAACTGGATGAAGCTACAAGACGAGATGAATGCTTCGTTTGAAAATGCTACCAGCGTCATCCCGGGTCTAGGGGAGGACAAGGTTAAGCTCCGCACCGAGCACGACCTGCTGAGGGCAAAGATCACCGGAACGACAAAGCAGCACGAGGAGACCACTGCCTTGTTGAAGAGGACCGGCATTATCGTCAAGCAACTTATAGACGAGAATGCCATGCTCTGCACCGAGCGCCAAAGGCTGGTGGAGGAATCCGTGGATGCTCTCAAGCAGCGTCTTGAGGACACGAAAGAGCTCATCGCCGCTCACTGCGAGAACTAGTCTCTGCGGCCTGCAGCAATGCATCAAGAAAGTAGAGATCAGCGAGCCAGATCGCTGTCTGCATCTTCCTTCTTCTTTTTACCTTGTGTATTTCGAGCGTTGTCGCATGTGCCTTTTTTAATTATCTTCCTAAATATGTAAGACAATTATTATCCACTATCATCGTCCTCATATTCATCAATCTTGCTATAAGCTGTAGCCGATGCTATATAGGTCCGTCAGATCTTACATGAAGATCCGTGCAAAAGTTTCTTTTTAGATTTTCTTTTTTCTCTCTTAAATCTCAGTCGAGTGAGACATAGCCACGCCATTAAACAGGGGCTCGGGCGCCATTAATGGAGACGTTGGGAGAGAGGTGGGCGGCGGATAGATGTCAAAGGGCTCTCCTCCCGATGAGCACGTGCAGGGGTATGATTGCATGCCTCCCGTACCCAAATAGCTACCCCGCACGACACCTCCTAGCCGATAAAAAAAGGGGACGCGCGGCGGGACGTAAATGGTAAGTAGAACGCCCATGGTTTTAATAATACTTTTGTTTCCGATTGTAATGTGACAGCACTTGTTCCAAAATGACTTTGTTGATTGTTAATGTGTGTGCCTTCGCAAATCGGACAAAAATTACCACTGCATGTTGGTGCCATGTCATGATACCATGTCAAGTTTCATGATTTTCAGGAAAGTTTTGGATTTACGGGAACTTTAAAACCAAGTTTGCGATGTTTCCGGCCGAGCGAAGACGCCCAGATGTTTGAATTTCATTCCCATTTCTTGCATGGAACCTAGAAATTCGCCCAAGTACACATAAATGATTTTTCAACTAACTTTGGCGCATTGGAGCATGTGCTTGTAGTTCAAATTTGAATTATATGCATTAAATGCCTGGAAATTAAATTAATGTATAAAAAAGGCGAAACGAACCCGGAATAATTCCAAAATTTAGCACGAAACTCCTATTGGTCTAAGCTGCGTGTGTAAAAAATTCAAGGCGGGAGAAGGCAGTGTATGTTGTTTCGCACACGGAGGTGACACGTTCCCTCTCGGAAACCACGAGCCTTCTTGAGAGAAGCTCCGGTTTGTAAGAAGCTTATACCAAAGCTTGTCCCAATTCGGCCAAAAAATTACCACAACATGTTGGTGCCATGTCATGACACCATGCCAAGTTTCATGATTTTCATGCGTGTTTTGGATTTACAGGAATTAAAAAATCAAGTTTCTCAATATTTCCGGCCGAGCCACGATGCCAAGATGTTTGAATTTCATTCCCATTTCTTGCATGGGACCTAGAAATTCACCCAAGGACACACATGTGATTTTTCAACCAACTTTGGTGCACTGGAGCATGTGCTTGTAGTTCAAATTTGAATTATTGTTGACACGCGAACACGTCATGTGTGCCCTCGACGCCGGGGGTGATGCACCGCATCTCACGTCGAAGGAGACAAGACCGACAACGTGATATGCAAGACAGTCGGCGGGCGCTTTTGAGACCCAAAACCCCGCACACCCGGGAGGGACCCCGTCCGGGAGTGCGGCGGCTATGGGCTGCCCTAGGTCGATTTTCTCACCCCCTAGAGCCTCGGGATTCGCAGATCTCAAACTCGAGGAACAGCGAAGAACGAGAGAGAAAGAACGATGGAGAGATAAAACGTAGATGAAAAGTAGTATATTGATTTGTTCGATTGTGTGTTGTTCAATCGGCCGTCACCCCCAACATATATAAGAGGCGGGTGGACTTCCCGTATAAGTAAAGGATTCATCTAGGCTTTCCTTACAAAAAATTACATCAATTCACATCCTAGAGACCAAGTCTAGTCCAACTCAGATTCAGTCTGAATCTGGCCCAAACTTCTGTCTTGCTCCTTGCGCGGGCCGTCGAGCTTGCATATGAACTTCGATCAAGATGGACCAAATATGAAATTTGTGCGTCTCGACGAGACGAACAACTCTCATGTAGATCACTTTTTCAAACAAGGCCATCTTGAATAGTTTACGAGGTGATCTTTACCTTCTAGTCGGACTCGGTCTTGCAGCAGACTGGACTGTCCGAGTCTCGTAGTGAGTTTGCACGCCGTATACTATCCCTGATGATGATGACTCCAAAACCAAAGTTTACCGTTTTGACGATACACACAACTTCTTTATTGAACACTTCTCCATCCGAGGTCATCTTGATAAGCTTTTTGGCACATATTCAGTTTCTCGTCGGAGCACTCGGATTCGAATTCATCCACTCGAAGGTCAGGGTCCTTCACTCAGATCTCACGACTAGATTTCTCCACTCGGACGACAATCTTTCACTTGGAAAACAAATTTCCACTCAGGTCGTATTTTTCCACTCGCCTTAGATCGCCTAAACAGAGTTTATAGTCGGACTTTATGCCACTCGGACTCCCCGACTAGATTCCGCTCATATTTCATGTCGCTCGGACTCCCTGACTGAAGTTTCACTCAGGCGACCACCTTTCACTCATATGGCAACATTCACTCGGATGGCAATATTTTCACTTTGACAACAAACTTTCACCCGGACGTCAAGCTTTCATTCTGATGATAAGATTTTCATTCGGATGACTATATTTTCACTTGGACGGCAATCCTTTACCCGAACGACAAACTTTCACTTGGATGATAGTGTCTTCATTCGGATTTGTAATAGTTTCACTCAGATGGCAATATTTTCACTCGGACGGCAATTTTTTACTCGATCGGTAAGCTTTCACTCGGATCATAAGCTTTTCACTTGGAATCCCCGACTAAAAACATAGCATGATCTTGTTTTGCCTCTCCAAGTCGCGTACGGGCTCGGATTGAGACGATTTATATATGAAAATCTATCGGCTCAATGAGATGAAACTTTTTCATGCTGAAGGTTTTTTGATTCAAGGCCGTCTTGAGGGCTGAATTGCTCACGCACTGCATCAGACACTCATCAACATGTGCCTAGCGTCACGCGTAATACTTTGGTCTCTAGTCGGGCTGGACCGTATTGACTGTAACTTTTGCATATGAACTCGGATTGAGATGATTTATATATCAAAATCGATTGCCTCGGCGAGAAGAAGACAATCCATGTAGAGTGCTCCTTCATCTGAGGTAGTATTGAAGGCGTAGTCGGCCGAAAAGCACTCGAAACACTAAATTCGGCCACTCGGAGTACACTTTCGGCTTCCAAGATGAGGTTGGATGACGATAAACTAAACATCAAAGTTGTTCCACTCGGCGACGTGAAACTTTTCATATTAAAATCCCTTTCACTCGAGTACATCTTATTTGCCTTTTATGTCGTGCCAAAATCTGATGTCAACAATTATGCACATTAAATGCCCAGAAACTCAATTAATGTATTAAAAAGGCCAAACGAACCCGGAATAATTTTAAATTTTAATACGACACTCATATAGTTATGTGTTTCCTCTGTAAAAAATCAAGGGGGGAGGTAGCGTATATCGTTTCGCACACAAAGGTGACACGTTCCATCTCGGAACCATGAGTCTTCTTGAGAGAAGCTCTGGTTTGCAAGAAGGTTATACCAAAACTTGTTCCAATTCGGCCAATTTTTTTACCACGGCATGTTGGTGCCATGAAATGACACCATGGCAAGTTTCATGATTTTCACGCGAGTTCTGAATTTACAGGAATTTGAAAAACCAAGTTTCTCAATGTTACTGGCCGAGCCACGATGCCCAGATGTTTGAATTTTATTCCCATTTCTTGCATGGAACCTAGAAAATCACTAAGGACACACATGTGATTTTTCAACCAACCTTGGTGCACTAGAGCATGTGCTTGTAGTTCAAATTGAATTATTCACATTAAATGCCCTGAAACTCGATTAATGCATAAAAAGGGTCAAACGAACCCGGAATAATTCCAAATTTTAACACGACACTCATATAGTTCTATGTTTGCTCTGTAAAAAAATCAAGAGGCACTACTGCAGGATACTGCTAACGCGACAGTACGATCAGAGACCCTTTGCCGAAATTGTGTGCGATGCAATAATCGCAAACGCTGGTGTAAAAAACCTTCAAAAAGGATGCAAAACGTTTGCAATGGCGGGGCCATCAAACACGGTTCAGATTTTAGTTGCGTGTGCGATGCAGGACACACGGTTAATCCATTCAAACTGTCTGCGATGAGGCAGAACAACAGAAACGGGCAGCTATAACAATGTGTGTGCGATGCAGGACACACGGTTAATCCATTCGAACTGTTTGCGATGAGGTAGAACAACAGAAACGGGCAGCCATATCAATGTGTGTGTGATATACGGCATAGTGTTAACTCGGACGAACTATTTTCGATTAGGGAACGCAACAGAAACGGTTTAACTTAACAAGATGTGTGTGATATACGGCATATAGTTCACATGGATGAACTATTTGCGATGAGCCAAAAGAACACAAACGAGTCGTGTAAACAAGATGTGTGTGATACTTGGCAAACAGCCGACTCGGATGAATTGTTTGCGATGAGAAACTACAACACAGACGGTCAATGCAGTTACTTCGTGTGCGATTCTGTGTGTACAAAAAACTTTGAAAAATGCAAACTAGTTGCTTGTGGTGGCGGAGTATCGCACACGATGCGTGATGCGTCTGCGAGTACTCGTGTGCGATGATTAGTATGTTACACATACGTTTCCTTATGTTAACATGTGTGTGAATTTGCAATATGGATAGTTAATATGCAAATGCCTTCTGGTCATCGGGCACACGCTTAAACTCAATGAACTGTGCACGATACTAATACTTTCCATGAAAATTTATGAACTTGGGTAACAGCATTTGAGTAACATATATATAGTGGTTACGCTATTCGACAAAAGGAGGATCTTCGTAACACGGTTTTGACAACCATATGGTCCATATCTACATACTTAACATAGTAACAACTATCACATTTTAAGAGGCTAAGGGCCAACAACCATATGGTCCATATCTACATGCTTAACATATATAGTAACAGCTAGCACATTTTAATAGGCTGAGGGCCAACAACCACAACTATCCACTGGAAGCAGCTTGATCACGGCGACTCGGCATCTCATCAATGAAAAGGAAGAGCCCTCCTGTGCCTTGGTAGATCATGAGTAGAACAGTGTCTCCAATTTTCCAATATGGATGCATTGCCACGAGAAGCGAGAACTTGTTAATTTGAATGGTTCCATTTCTACGGGAAATGCAGTACCTTGCAATCACTTTGGCGTTATTAGCAGGCCCAAGTGTAATTCGACCACGCCGGGAAATCGATCCAGGAACTGCTACAAGGGGCAATTTTTGTTGACATGTAGAATAAAAAACAATTGTGACATATCGTTGAAGATATATATAGTTTATGAGCATCAACATTAAAATAAGACTTTTTACCAGCATTTTGTGCACACAATTGGTCTTGTTTAGTGTGTTCACCATAGGTCTAATTAATCCCATCCAAAATCCAGCGTTCATACGCTGTGCTATCTCTGTCAGATTATCAACAAAGTTTATGACATGCTTCAAGTCCTTCCAGTGAAATTTGGTACGCTTAGTAACATACAGATCGTTCACTATGCATCCAACATATCATGCTTAAAAGGTGGAAAGGTATTATTTATTCAGAACATGGCAGAAGAATATATAGTGCGCATAAATTCGTAAATAGAATTTATTACTGCCTAGGAACGGAGTCAGAATATGATATCACAATTGGTTGCTTAAATAGTGATCAATTGGTTGCTTAAATAGTAATATGACAGCAAGGAGAAAGTTGAAAGGACACTAACCTCGATCAGACTTTGATCGGCTGATGACGTTGGGGAAGTAAACATTTATGTTAATTAGACTAGGTTGTGGTGCACGCACTAGAATTTTATTGCCAGCTTTCAGTTCATAACACTTAGACATTTTTCTCCAAAGGTCCGCATTAAAATAGGAGTGACCATCTGTATCAAGTTTTACGCTAACCATCATTGTAAATCCATGTTGCGTTGTCAATATGACATCCTGGGAGTCATCAGCAAAGTAAAGCCCAAGATTTCCTTCTACTCCTGTTCTGGCAAAGCAAGGGATGTACTGCTTGAAATGAAAAATTAAGATCGTCAATTAGATATATTGAAATAACAGAGCAAGATGCAAATATGGGAGTAACTGATAGAACAGATCCATATATATATATATATATATATATATATATATGAAAGCAAAGTACAAAAATATAGAATTAAAAATAGATAACGTAACAAAGATTTGATGCAAATATATAGATAATGTAGCAACAAACGGTATATGTTCACAAATTTAGGCCATGCCGACCATGTTAGGTTGAGATTGAACATAACGAGCGCTCCCTAAAGTC